>NW_005370065.1:738579-752663 GCF_000412655.1 Myotis brandtii
ATGTTTCTCTCTCATCGATGTTTCTAACTCTCTATCCCTCTCCCTTCCCTCTCTGTAAATATCAATAAAATATATTTAAATATATATATATTTTTTTTTCTTAAAAAAACCTTAGGGTTTCAAAAATATGTATATTTTTATGGATTTTAGAGAGCAGAAGAGAGAGGGAGAGAGAGATAGAACATCGATCGGCTGCCTCCTGCACACCCCATCCTGGGGTTCAAGCCCACAATCTGGGCATGTGCCCTGACCTGGAATCAACCACTGAGCAACACCAGCTGGGGAAGATCTTAGAGTTTTTGAGGCCAAAGGAGGGACAGTAGTCTGGAATTGACAGTGAAGCACAGAAGAGACCCTACACACCTCCAACCCAGGGGTGTGGGCTATGGGTTAAGGGAAGTAGAGTGCTCAAGAGAGAGGCAGGGCTCAGGTAAAGTAACCACTCCAATCTGCTGCCTCTCAAAACTGTGTTCTTCCCTTCTTTCCCTAAGCTCCAGATATATCTATCCCGAAGGGCATGGATAGAGGGAACAAGTCTTGGAATTCTGCAGTAAGGGTAACTCATGTAACTTGAAAGGAACAGTTTCTATACAGTCACCTTAATGGTTGTATGAGCAAGGTAAACAAGCAAACAAAAAGAGTTGGAAAGAGATTTAAGTGAATTCCTGGATATTTGATGATTTCAGATATATAGAGTGACTGTGAATTCCAACAATTTAAGTCTGCATCATCGCAAACCTCTCCTGTACATGCCTGGAAACTCTTCTGAGGAGCTACTGTCAAAACGTGAAACCTAGTCCAGAGATCTGATCCATCCACTATCATGACCTGCGCTGGTGGCGTTCTGCAGCCCCAGATCCCATCTGTCGGAGGCGTGGCCAGTGTTGTTGCTGCTTACAGTACAGCTAAATTAATCTATTTGGTTTCCTAGGCGATGTGCTGGTGGTCCCCATCAAGCTCCACAGATGTCCTTTCTGCCCTTACACTGCCAAACAGAAGGGCATCCTTAAGCGGCACATCCGCTCACACACGGGTGAGCGGCCCTACCCCTGTGAGATCTGTGGCAAGAGATTCACTCGACAGGAGCACCTGCGGAGCCATGCCCTGAGCGTAAGTGAGCTGGCAAATCTTTTGTGGTGTGTGTGTGTGGGTGGCTCCTGACATTTGTCCAACGTAGCAATTTTTAACCAGTGTGCCGCAAGAGGCACATAGGTGTGCTGCAAGAATTTTTAAAACATGCAATACCTGACTGTGTAGTCAGGGGAACTGACCTCTTTCCCCTTAGATTGTCAAATTAAAAACTGACAACAGCCAACACAACAATAGTTGTCCCGTGTGAATGAATCAAAAGTATACCTATATTTTTGTCAGATTGGCAAATCAAAGCCATAATGAAATGCCACTTTACACCCACTAGGATGACTATCATCAAAAAATGGATAATAGCAAAGTGTTGGCAAGGATGTGGAGAAATTGGAAACTTTATACATTGCTGGTGGGAATGTAAAATGGTGCAGCCGCTATAGACAACAGTTTGGCGGTTCCTCAAAAAGTTAAGCATAAAGTTACTATAGGACTCAACAATTCTACTTTTATATAACCAAGAGAACTGAACACACATTCACACAAAAATTTGCACACAAATGTTCATAGCAACATTATTCATAATAGTAAACAAGTGGAAACAACCCAAATGTCCATCAACTGATGAATGAACAAACAAAAGATGTATCTATACAATGGAATGTTACTCAGCATAAAATGAAAGGAAGTTCTGAGTCACATAACAACATGGATGAACCTTGAAAATATGCTAAGTGAAAGAAGCCAGTCACAAAGGACCACATACTGTATGATTCCATTTTTTTAAATAAATTTTATTGATTTTTTACAGAGAGGGAGGGAGAGGGATAGAGAGTTAGAAACATTGATGAGAGAGAAACATCGATCAGCTGCCTCCTGCACACTCCCCACTGGGGATGTGCCTGCAACCAAGGCACATGCCCCTGACCGGAATCAAACCTGGGACCCTTGAGTCCGCAGGCCGATGCTCTATCCACTGAGCCAAACTGGTCAGGGCTGTATGATTCCATTTTTTAAAAAATATATATATTTATTGATTTCAGAGAAGAAGGGAGAGGGATAGAGAGATAGAAACATCAATGATGAGAGAGAATCATTGATTGGCTGCCTCATGCACGCCCCCTACTGGGGATCGAGCCTGCAACCCGGGCTTGTGCCCTTGACTGGAATTGAGCCCATGACCCTTCAGTCCACAGGCCAACGCTCTATCCACTGAGCCAAACCAGCCAGGGCTATTTTTAATTTTTTAATACTTTTATTGATTTGAGAGAGGAAGGGAGAGAGATAGAGAGATAGAAACATCAATGATAAGAGAGAATCATTGATTGACTGCCTCCTACACGTCCCCTACGGGGGGGGGGAGGGGGGGAATCGAGCCCGCAACCCGGGCATGTGCCCTTGGCCAGAATTGAACCTGGGAATCGAAGCTGGGACCCTTTAGTCCACAGGCTGATGCTCTATCCACTGAACCAAACCGGCCAGGGCTGTATGATTCCATTATATGAAATGTACAAAATGGAAAGACCCATGGAGATAGAGAATAGATTAGGGGTTGCCAGAGGCTGGAGGCAGGTGGGAATGGGAAAGAGGTGACCATTTGTAGGCACAGGGGTGATGAAAATGTGGAATTAGATGGTTGGAATGGTTGCACAATCTTGTGACTCGACTAAAAACCACTGAATTGTACACTTTAAGAGGAAAACTTTATGGTATGAATTATGGTTCTGAAAGAATCCAGATTGAAGATAAGTGCAAGGTTACTGCCTTTGCTGTCAGTACTGGCCCCAGCATACTTGTCTGAGAATGGCCTCCTCCCAAGGACTTAAGTTTTTGTTTGTTTGTCTCCCTCCCCCCTCCCCCGCCCCCCAATCTATATCTACAGTCTCTCTTGGCAGCAATAGGTCCCTGGGTGCCTCTAAGATGTTTTATCGGTTGGAATCCTCATTTCCTCTCTTTCTCCACATTATACAAGCCCTGGAAGTTTGAAAGGTTATAAGATACACACTCAGGTTAGCTCAAGTGTGGGGGTTTAGCATAGGAAGCTCAGGAAACCTCATGGGAATCAGGGACATTGGTCAGAATGAAATGGCAGCTCCAGCAACCTGGATATCGTGTTTTTGGCCCTTCTTCTGCATCAGCCTCTTTTTCTCTGCTGCTTGCATGTACCCCACATCCATAGCTCTCCAAAAGAGAGGCTCTGACTGGTTCACAGAGCCCTTTTTGACTGGAGTTCCTGAAGAGTGCACACATTTGCAATATAGTTCCTTACACAGGGGCCCCCTGGGGCTGTGTGGGGTAGGAAATGTAAAAGGCAAGGGTGAAGCATTGGCTGGCACATCGGGGGAATACACTGTCTAGCAAATCTGCCTCCCTAATAACTAAACAGCCCAAGGTACGTAGAAGCCATGCCTAAACCCCAACCGGTTCACTGAGTGCCCTTTACATGCCTGGCACTGGGAATATAGTAACACGTGTGACAGAGGACACCCAGTTTGGAACTTACAGTTTAGTGAATTTTACCAAGGATTTGTTAAAAATACAGTAGTCTCCTCTTATCCACAATCTAGCTTTCCACAGTTTCAGGTACCTGTGGTCAACTGTGATCTGAAAATATTAAGTGGAAAATTCCATAAATAAATAGTTCATACGTTTTAAATTGCATGATGTTCTGAGTAGTGTGATGACATCTCTCGCACCGCACTCCATCCAACCCAGGATGTGAATCACCCCTTTGGTGGTGTCTCCGCACTTTACTCTTATATGCTTCCTGCTCATTCATTAGTCACTTAGTAGCTGTCTTGGTTATCAGGTTGACTGTTGTGGTATCGCAGTGCTTGTGCACATGTAACCCGTATTCTACTTAATAATGGCCCCAGAACACAAGACTAGCATGCTGGCAATTTGGATATGCCAAAGAAAAGCCATAAAGAGCTTCCTTTAAGTGAAAAGGTATGTATGTATAGGAGAAAACATAGTCTATATAGCAGCGGTTCTCAACCTGTGGGTCGCGACCCCTTTGGGGGTCAAACGACCCTTTCACAGGGGTCGCCTAAGACCATCGGAAAACACATCTATAATTACATATTGTTTTTGTGATTAATCACTATGCTTTAATTATGTTCAATTTGTAACAATGAAATTGGGGGTCACCACAACATGAGGAACTGAACTGTATTAATGGGTCGCGGCATTAGGAAGGTTGAGAACCACTGCTATATAGGGTTTGGTACTATTTTGGTACTATCTGCGGTTTTAGGCATCCACTGAGGATCTGGGAACATATCCCCCACAGATAATCAAGGAAGAAACATAGATGAGAATATAGAGCTGGGGGTGCTAACCTGGCCTGGAGCATCAGAGAAGACTTTAAAAGGCATTAGTAAGGAGCAGGGGTTGGCAATGGGGAGGAGGGCACATTCCATGGATGTCCAGTGGCCCTGGGTGGTAAGGACCTTGGTGAGGCTGAGAATATGGCAGACGTAACAAGGGGAAGAGTGGTGAGAAATGAGGTTGGAGGGTCAGCCAGGGCCCACATCACATGGGGCCTTGAGGGTCACGGCTCAACCCCATTTCTGTGACATTGACTGTATCTACTTGTGGTTTTAGGTCCACAGATCCAACTGTCCAATCATCTGCAAGGGCTGCAGAAGAACCTTCACGAATCACCTGTCACAGGGGCTGAGGCGCTTTGGGCTGTGTGACAGCTGCACCTGCGTTGCAGACACACATGATGATGAGTACAGTTTGATGCCCATCAACCTTAGCCTGGTGGAGGCTTCATCCGAAAGCCAAGAAAAGAGTGACACAGACAATGATTGGCCAATCTATGTGGAGTCTGGTGAGGAAAACGACCCTGCCGGAGAGGATTCTGACGACAGACCACCAATGCAGCCCAACCTAACAGACCGAGAGACACTCATGTAGCAGTAGATTCGGGGGAAGAGGTTTTGGAATTTGTTATTGCTCATTCTGTGGTTGAACCCTGAGACGAACATTTTTTTCAGTGTCAATATATTTGCATTTTTGTTAGATGACCTAGTAGAGGTGGGATTTTGTGACTCAAAGGACTAATGAGTTTTTAGTTTGGTGCCCTTGACTTCTGAGGGCTTGGCTGACCTTTCCTTAATTCTGAGTGAATAAGGCTGGCCCTCAGGCTTCCTGTTTTTCCTGTTGTGCACCTGAGCTGTGGTTTGGAGAAAGATAAGAAACCCCCCATGCTTGTTTTCTTAGCGTCTCAATCTCTGCATTCCTTTGGGGTCATCCTCTTTCCTCTGAAAAGGTGGGCAAGAATGTATTAAGTTTTGAGAATAATTTTACCTCTGCCAACCCTCTCCGGATGAATTCCATATTCTAATTTTCCGAAGTATTTAAGAGAAAGCTTTATTGACACAAGGCAGGCGGGGCTGCCTTAGACATGATTGTAAAAGCTACTTTCTAAATCTAAGACTGCAAACGGTAAAAGCTGGGGGTGTTTGTGTGCATACAAGCACGGAAATAAGCTCAAAGCCTTCTTATGGCACTTTGACTTGCCCAGTGGAATTACATTTTAAGTTTGCCCCGAGAAGGGACCCCGTGAGCCCAGGTCTGGATGGTTTCCCTGCTTCGTCTGGTATTTGACAATTCTCTACACACAAATAACCTGTTTTGTGATCATAAAACAAATCATCTGGGCAAAACTAAAAATTCTCCCCTGCTTTTTCGAGCCATTTCCAAAAGCCACACTGCTGGAACTGTCGCTACCACTGACATTCTTTTACTTAGTTTGTGAATGGAACTTTAATTGGAGGGAAAGTGTAAGCCTATCTAAGCAAGATATATTTCTAAATTGCTTACCTTTTAAAAGATCTGCTGGAAGGAAAGAGAAGTTTGTAGAAGTACAGGTTTTTAAAACCAGTCTGCTTTTCCCCTCTTAGCAGCCATGCAATTATTCTAACAAAAGGCTGCACTTCTTTAAAGGGCTAAAAAGCAGGAAATATTAGGGATTTAAAATATTTAAGGCACTTTTATAATTTTGTCTTATGTTAAGGTATCCAAAATGGATTTTCAAAGAAATCCCTAATGAAACAAAACAGTTTCCTTTGAACTTTGAAAAAAATAAAAGAAATCCCTTTTTCTTCCTTTAATTTAGTATAGTTATGTTTCAAAAGGTAGTAAAATCACTTTTTTCCTGTCTCTTAAACAAAAAGATCTTCAAAACATCATAAATTGGCTTGTAAATGCTAGTCATTGAAGAGTTCAAAGGTATTTAAACTACTCAGTAGAAGTTAAAGTTTAGCTAGTGTGACTCAAACTGTGGTCCTCACACGGGTGCTGGTCTGTGAGTTGTTTGATACCAGTCCACACAGCAGGACCATGTATTGGTCTGCAGTAGATTGGAAATTTTAAAATTGGTCGTTTGCCCTGGCTGGTGTGGCTCAGTGATTCGAGAATCAGAATGGGTGTGCTGTATTCCAATAAAACTTTACTTGCAAACAACAGGCAGCAAGCAGGATTTGGCCCAACCTGTTTTAGGTAGTACTTTTATTTTTCTCTTACTAAATGAAGTTAATGAGTCTTCAAACAGAAAATGTATTTAGTGTTTAGTGTTAGCAGTTCTATATTATTATAGGTAATCTTTTTAAAATCTATAGGCTATAGCCCAGCAGTGTGGCTCAGTGGTTGGGTGTTGACCTATGAACCAGGAGGTCACAATTCGATTCCCAGGCAGGTTGATGCCCGGTCAGGGCACATGCCTGGGTTGTGGGCTCTTGTGGGCTCTGTCCCAGGTGTGGGGCATGTGGGAGGCGGCCAGTTGATGGTTCTCTCTCATCATTGATGTTTCTGTTTCTTGCTCCCCCCTCCCTTCCTCTCTGCAATCAATAAAAATATATTTTAAAAAAATCTATAGGATATAGCCCTGGCTGGCATGCCTCAGTGGTTAGAGCATCAGCCTGGGCAATGAAGGGTCTCGGGTTCGATTTCCAGTCAAAGGCATGTACCTGGGTTGCAGGTTCGCTTCCCGCCCCAGGTTGGGTGCCTGCGGGAGGCAACCAGCCTATGTATCTCTCTTACATTGATGATACTCTCCATCCCCTTTCCTCCCTTTCTCCCTCCCTCCCTTCCACTCTCTGAAAAGCAATGGAAAAAATATCCTCGGGTGAGGATTAACAGAACAAGAAAGAAAAAATGGTCTTTTACCACAGATAGTTTCAAAATTATTGTTCTAGATCAAGAGGTGCAAATTGAAACTTATTTAGGACCAGAAACATTTTTCTTAACCTAAAATGAAAATATTAGCTGTTGTTTTAATAGAGGGATCTTAGCGAAAGCAAACCTAAATGGATGTGTAGAGGCTATACTTTGCAAGGAGTTATGTTTGATTGTTTTTGCTCTCTCTGTTTAAAGTATTTTTGATATTTTAAAAGACTCTTCTACCTCACAATTTCACTTCTCTGCCTAGTTTCTCTGGTAGAGCAAGGAGCCTCTTCAGTGACCCCATGACCTGTTCATATTACTGGGTGCAAAGTAAAAAAATTTACATTAGAGATTTTATTGTAAGACAGTGATTCTCAACTGGGGGTGATTTTGCCACCCAGAGGAGATTTGGCGATGTCTGGAGACGTTCTTAATTGTTACAACTGGGGCAGGGAGCTGCTAGCATCTAGTGGGTAGAGGAAAGGATGCTGCTAAACATCCTACAATTTGTAGGATGGTCTCTTACAACAAAGAATTATCTAGTCCAACGTGTTAAGAGTTCAAGGTTAAGAAACCCCACTAAAAAGTAAGATTTTAAAAAATGACTTTGAGTGAAGTTAATTTTGTGTTATATTTTAAGCTACGCTACCTTTTACCTTCTTAATATAAATAGACTCTTCCCTGGCCGGTGTGGCTCAGTTGGTTGGAGCATCATCTTGTACCTTGAAAGGTCACGGGTTCGATTGCCCGTTAGGGCACATACCCAGGTTGTGGGTTCAATCCCCTGTCAGGGTGCATGTGGGATGCAACCGATCGAGGTTTCTCTCTCCTTTTCCTTTCTGTCTCTAAAAATCAATAAAAACATGTCTTATTGATTTTTTAAATTTAAAAAATATTAATAAACCCTTATGCTCCCACAAGTTTTGGAAAATAGTGGATTAGCAAAATAGGGAGTAGAGGCCAAATAATTCACAACTTGCCCATAACCTGATTAGGTCTGTGATACGGAAACTTAGGAATTCTGACTGAGACTCATACCCCCAGAATTACTCTAGGCTTTTATCATTTTATTAAATTTTAAAGTAGCAGAATCACTGGAAGGAAAACGGAACATGAAGCTTAATATTTAAGTGAGTCTCTTTTTTCATAATATTTTAGATTGTTGCATTCCTGTTTGGCTGTTTAGAGTTTGTGTGTTGACATTCATAGTAACTAGATCACTGAATTCTGTCACTTTTAAAGGAGATCTTTGTCTGGACTATCAGATCACAGACTGTCCTGTTTTAAATTTATGTTCACATTTGGTGATCAGTATTTATAATCTGCACAGTGTCTTTGAGGTGTAATTTGTGTTGTTGGTGGTGATATTTTTATAATAAGTAAATTCACAGTTGGGTCCAACACAGACTATTTGTGATTTAGGTTATGTTCTGACATCTTTCTGGCACATCTACCCAAGTTCACAAAGGATACTTTTATCTTATATCAGATATATTGCATGAATGGGAACAGGATTTTTACTTCTAATGGAATTTAAAAGTGGCATCCTTGGAAAGTTTCTCTTGGGGGATAGCAAGGGTTGGGGAGAAATGTAAATAAGACCTATAATTGTAATAAATTAAGAAATGACATAGAGCATCATGACTTCTGGTCATTTGGCAGGAAGATGCCATTCTGGTGTAAATATTTTGGTAGCCATTAGATTTTGAATATTCCTTAAGAAAATGACTGACCTAGTGGTCTGCAGAATGCTGTGGCATTGAGTGTTCTGGTGGTTCAGAATGCTGTGATGGTTTTTTTGTTATTGTTGTTAATTGATGTTGCGACAAACCCCATAGAAAGGCAACAGGTAGGGCTCCAGGTACTGATTCTGAGGGCAGTGGGGAAGACTGGAGTAGCTTTTGGTCAACTGACTGTACACTGTTTCATTTGGACTTCTAGGTTTTTATTGTGTGTCCCTTGTGCATTGACAATGGAGTTAGCTCTGTGAGGGGCAAAGGGTTGGGTGGGTGAGAAATCCTATTATATTCTGTTTTGAGTATTACCACTGTACTTCCTGTTGTTGGTCTTTTATAGCTTCTCTTGTGCTTTCACGTGATCAACTATCTTCTAACCCAAAAAAAGGAGCACTTTATTCAGTTGCTTCTGATGGGCAGTGTTTTCATTCATTTTTATTCAGTATTTCCACAACATCCCTAATTACTATGTTCCTCAAACCTGTCATTATAGTGCTGAAAATTTGAATTCTTTTCTTCAAATAATGCTTCTGTAGAGACAAATGGAAAAAAAATGGCAGGAATAGTTTGGTTGGTTTCTAACATGTCCTAGTTTTAATTCACACCATTGTGATCAAATGATATAGAACCTTCCTAAGTTAAGGGGGACCTTCAGCAGAGGTAGACTCTCCAGGTAGGTAATTTTACTACTGCCAATTCTTCATTGACAACTGTGATTTTGGGGAGCAATTTATATGTTCATCACTTGAGTTTTGAACAAGGAGACGACCCACACCAGGCAAGTATGGGAGTTATCTTGGCTAAAAAACCTCTTGTCCCACGGGAGCAAGTATCTTTTCTAACAACTCCACAGTCATAGCTTCTAGGATCCTGAAAGAGACATGTTTATTCCAAGAGTCACTGTACTTAGGGAAGCCCAGGGCTATGGCTTCCTATCAGGTACTTATAGTTCTCCCAGTCTGAATGCAATTTACCAGTTAGGGGTCATTTCTACCATAGGTAACGCTCCTAGCAATATAGTTGACATACTACTCTTTAGTAGGTTGTCAGGGGAACAGAGCTAGGAAGTTAACCAGAGGTCAAATTCTCACACTGAAGGAGAAAAGGTTCTGTTAATCCTTTACCAAACAGTATGCTAAGCAATTGCACAATAGATAGTCCATCTAGTTCCTATAAAATATAACCAGGGGAATTTCCAATTAAAATATAGCCAACACCGCCCCGCTGGCGTGGCTCAGTGGTTGAGCATTGACCTATGAACCGGGAGGTCACGGTTCCATTCCTAGTCAGGGCACTTGCCCGGGTTGCGGGCTTGATCCCCAGTGTGGGGCCTGTAGGAGGCAACCAATCAATGATTCTCTCATCATTGATGTTTATATTGCCCTTTCCCTTCCTCTCTGAAATCAATAAAAATATAAAAATAAAATATAGCCAACACCAACTAACTTTTCCTCTCTTGAAGAGAGTTTATTCTATGTGCTTAGCTGCTTGTGATTAATAAATACACTGTTTGCAAATTTTGCTGAGATATGTGTAAGAGTTGAATAAATAGTCAAAATGTTCCTGTCAAAATGTCATGTATCCTTTGGTGCTACTCCTAGTAGGCAGGTGTAATATGACATAATATAGGGACATTGAATGGAAATTTCTGGGGATCCCATCAGTCACACTTTGAGGGGAACCGATGCCCACCTCGCAACCACCAAACACTAGGCTCTTGTTAATGGTGCCTCTCCTTATTATGTCATGTGGCGCTACTTTTGCCTGCTTCTGTTGCTCCTTGACAGATCGATAAGTGAGGATAGTAGGTTGTTTATTCAACAGTTATACAACAACTATTTATGTAGTCCTTATTATGTGTCAGGCACTAGGGCACATCAATGAACAAGCAAAATCTCTGCCCCCAAAGAACTTGTAGTGAGTAATCAGGAAGACTAGCGATTAAGCAACACAGTTTTGGGCGTGACAATAGGGGCAAGGACAGGGTGCCCTGGGAGTGCTCGGGTAGAGCACCGAGCCCAGTTTTAGAGCCTGAGAGACTTTCTTACCTAAGCTACTGTTGTTGTGATCTTTCCCATCCAGAAAACTTCTAGCTTTGGGATACAATTTATAAACAATTTAAACAGTCTCTGGCATTTCCTGCCTTTTCCAAACATGGTGGGTTTGAACATTAACAGTCTTTAAATTACTTGTTTTATTGGGGTATATAAAATTACTATAAACATTTTAGAATATCCCGTTCTAGGATATATGCATCAGATGCCATGGTTTTCTTATTAAAAAGAAACAAGCAGCAGCAGATAACTTTGCATTATGTAATCCAATGTAATAAGAACAAAGGTGTCGTTACTGTGACAGGCGTGGAGGAACCCCACTGCATCTGGATTGAGTCTTGACAGGCCATGAAAACTAGTTAATAGCCAGAAACCAGGATAGACACACGACAGGGCCAGTGAATGAAAGATTGAGAAATAGAAGGGACATTAGAGAGAGCAGTCCAACTCCATTTTACAGAGAGATGAGATGCCTGGTTCCTAGTTCCCACACCTCTCGCTGGGATCAGACATCAGGTCCTGCCAGGCCAGCGCTGATAACAAACATGTTTGGACAAGCAGCAAAGAGCATCTGTGGATAGCATTTGTTTCCTTGGGATGCCCATCCGACTGAAACCAGAGAAAAGGAGAATGCTGTTTTAGCCTCATGCAGCTTTGTGTGATCATGGCCTGCATTCTTGTAGCGCTTAGACAGGGAGGGGGCAATCACATGTTGAGCATGAGGGAGTTCATTGAATTTCTTTGCCAATAATATCCACACATATCGGAAGCAACATAAACCACCACCAACACACACACACACACACACACACACAGCACATCAAAATCTTGTCTACTTATTTAATATATATCGTGTATTTGATTTTCATATACTCATTTTGTAAAAACTTTCAAAATTTAAAAAATGCACATTCTTTTGAAATTACTTTTGCCAACCTCTATAACTGATTTTTGAAATGTAAATTGGGCATGATTCAGGGAAGTTGACAAGGACATTCTTATTTGAAACAAACAAACAAAAAACCCCATATACATATATTTAAGTCAGTAACCCACATAATATTATGATATTGGGTGACAATACATTTTAGATGCTTCTTGATTCAGTAAATTTTGATAAATCTGCAAAAGTTAATTTTATGTAAAGGTCTGTGATAATATATAACAGTTGTTTGTAAAGCAGATTAGCCACTTCATGATCTAAAAATACCTGGAAGCAGTATTACTGGTTGTTAATATTTACCAAGTTTGGGATTAAAATGAATGCAAATCATCTTTAATTTGGTTAAATCAACCTTGAGGATAGACAGGAACTAGTCTCAAATTACATTTTTGTTTTGGTTTATATAAATTGGATTGAGACACCCTAATGACACATTTAGTATAGGAACAGCCTCAGCCAAGTTCAGGAAAAAGTCTTCTGTTCCTTTGTTGCTTATTTTGTTTTCAGGAACAAATGTAATTTAACTATTTCCTGTACCTTCCAGAATTTTTAAATTGACCTAAATTAGATCATTGCAAATTTTAGAATGGCTAAGGTCAAAATGGTTAAAACAGTATCTTTAAAATGAAGGAAACAAATTGAGATTTGATCCCCTCACATAGGCGAGTTAATAATTCTTCATAATTTAAATTTAGTTAACTGTTTTTCTCAGTATAATTATTTTACATGAATTTCTAATGAGGAATTTTACAAATAAGATGTTAAAGAAACAAATAAAAAACCAAGCTATTAAATAGAGCTTCAAGCAAAAGAAGCTCCCATCTAACATCTTTTCCCACCTGTCTGTCCAATAGTGCTAGGACCAATTACTTCCTTATATGAGATGGTTTCTGGGCAGAGTATCCCAAACCAGAATGTTTTAGATTCTATAAAAGAAGACTGACAAAAGTTGGATGAATGGATAATCATTCATGGGATGCAATATAGGCAAAAACTAATGGCAGACAACACAAAAATGAGAAAAGACACAAACATGTTAAACTCTGAGTTCTATAGTCACACAGTCACACTCTTTACAATAACTCTTAGAAGAAATATAGTAACTAACTTTATCTTTGGCTGCCAAGTTTCCAAGTGGATTAAATTCTCTCACAAAGACACTTGTCAAAACTGCCATCAAAAATAGAGAAGGTGAGCCTGGCCTGTGCGGCTCAGTGGTTGGGCGTGGACCTATGAACCAGGAGGTCACGGTTCACATGCTGGGGCTGTGGGCTGGGTTCCCAGTGTGGGGCACATGGGGGCAGCCGATCAATGATTCTCATCATTGATGTTTCTATCGCTCCCTCTCCTGTCCTCTCTGAAGTCAATAAAAATATATTTTTTAAAAAAACATGAAGTTGGAAGTGATCCTAGGAGACCATTAAATCAATAGCAACTGATAACCTTTTTTAAAGAGTGGGAAACTTTCTGCTTTTTAAAACTGAGTTGGTCTTTATGCTAAAGTGACTATGTACCAAATCTGTTCATATGGTTCAATGTTGTCCAGGTTGTGTGTTGCTTTGCTATTTTTACTTTTTATATATAAAGAACTAAAAATAAGAGAATAAAGTAATCAATTGGTGGATATAATCTATATATTCTATACCTGACTTCTCATTTCTATTGTCTTGGTATTCCATTTTTAATATAAATCTTTAAGACATGTGCATATATACATTTTAAAGAATAATTTATTGATTTTTAGAGAGAGGGGAAGGAAGAAGAGAGAAACATCAATGTGAGAGCATAAACATCAATCGGCTGCCTCCTGCACGCCCCCTACCAGGATCAAGCCCACAAACCAGGCATGTGCCCTGACTGGGAATTGAGCCGACAACCTTTCGGTGCATGGGATGAGGCCCAACCAACTGAGCCACACCAGCCAGGGCCACATATGTGCATAATAGTTTTTGTTTAATTTTTTTATTGTTGACAGTACTACAGATGTCTCTCATTTTCTCCCTTTTTGCCCTCCTTGACCCAACCCCCACCCTACCCCAGGCCTTCCCCATACTGTTGTCTGTGTCCATGGGTTATGCATATATGTTCTTTGGT
>NW_005370065.1:752735-756259 GCF_000412655.1 Myotis brandtii
CCATGAATCTATACCCCTCTGGCCCTATTTTGTTCTGTTCATCAGTTTATTTTGTTCATTAGATTCCATAACACATGCGCATATTTTTGTTTCAAAATTTTTTTTTTGCTTGAACAAGTTAAAATATATATTACATATATATATATACATATACACACACACATATACACATGCATATATGTATACATATATATAATTTTATTTTCTTAAGAGAGATGGGAAGAGAGAGAGAGAGAGAAACATCAATAGGTTGCTTCCCGTAGGCACTCCAACTGGGGACTGAGCCTGCAACCTGGATATGTGCCCTGACTGAGAATTGAACCTGCTACCTTCCAGTGTACAGGTTGATGCTCCAACCAACTGAGCCACACCAGCCAGGGCTCAAATATTGATCTTTTGAAGACAGGAAGTTGGCCCGGTTTTAACAATATAATGATATACTTTTACATTTTGAAAAAATGTTGAGGTTGGTTTCATTTAAGATTGGTTGGGCTTACTTCCAGCTCTTGAGAAAAGCATTTATAGCCCATAGATTTTTTTTGTTGTTGTTAATCCTCACCCGAGGATAGTTTTTCCATTGAGTTTTTGGGAGTGGAAGGGATGGAGGGAGGGAGAGAGAGAGAAACATTGATATGAGAGAGACACATCGATTGGTTGTCTCTGGCACACACCCCAACCAGGGCCGGGGATCGAACTTGCAACCCAGGTACTCACCTTTGACTGGGAATCGAACCCAAGACCCTTTGGTGCCCAGGCTGATGCTCCAACTACTGAGCCACTCTGGCTGGGCTAAATCTATAGATTTTTAAAAGATGACCTATAATAATGTAGAAATGCTAACACTAAACACTAAATACATACACTTGCATTAACTTCATTTATTAAGAGAAAAATAAAAGTACTATCTAAAATAGGTTGGGCCAAATCCTGTTTGCTGCCTGTTTTTTGCAAGTAAAGTTTTATTGGAATACAGGCACACCCATTCCTTTTCATAGTGTACTAATATATGCCAGCTTTCGCACCACAATGGCAAAATTGAGTCATTGTAACGGACACCTTTCATCTGCAAAGTCCAAAACAGTCACTGTTTGTAATAGGTGCTTTCCATAGTTTGCCCACCAGTGATCTAGAATGTTGGTGGGGACAAGAGAAGTGTAATTACTTATGTAGGGACGATGGAGGTGGGATAGGTCGAACCATTCTGGTGAGCATCACTAGAATTTAAACCAATCTAGCATGTATGGACCAATCTGTGAGCCTCACTAAAATTTAAACATGTCTGGTATGTATGAGGGTCAGTGGAGGGGCAAAGCTGATCTGTACCAAATCTTTAGGAGAAAGTTGCTAGATATTTCTGGCCAAGAGAGAAAAGATGGTCACTTGGCTCAGCTCCAAGTGAATGTGCCTGAGCCTTCACTGTGAGAGCTACGGACAGAAATTAAAGGACCATGATCCAAAATCTTGGTGAGATGCTGGGAGCTCAGTGGACATCACTGCTTTGAGCACCTGTCAAAAGCGGGAAGCAGAGTGGGAGCGCAGGGGTGGCCCTGCACTTCAGTCTGCACATCCTCAGTGTATTCCTCGCATGGCTGTCGCTCACAGGCAGTAGCAAGAGAGGTGAAATCCAGCCGGATGGGCTCGAACAGTGAGCACTGGAGGCAGGTGGGATTTCAGCTTTTCCAGGCACCAAGAACTCAACAGCCAAGCACCAGTCTTCCTCAGGGCACTTTTAGCATCAAGCTTAAGACAACAGTTCTCAATGTGTGGTCCCAGGACCAGCAGCTTCAAGCATCATCACGGGGGGTGGGGGTGGGGGGGATCCTAATGCAAATTAAGTTTGAGAGCAGTTTTTAAAAGATTTGTTTCAAGATTAAATTAAGTGATTTTTTATGAGGGTCCTAGGAGAGGACATGAACAGATCTCCCGAAATGAGAAAGTAAGGAGTGAGACTGTCCCCTGGCTCTCCTGGTCTCTGTCCTTGTCTGGCTCTCATGCTCCTTGTCAGCTTCTCTCTGCCTGTGTGAGCTTCACTCTCAGAAGACTGGCTTGCTTCTGCCCTTCATTAGCTATAAATGGCTGCCCCAGCCTTGATGTGACCACTGCTCTGTCCTTTGGTTAAAAACCTCCAAGAATAGAGCATTGGCCTATGGACTGAAGGGTCCTGGCTTTGATTCCAGTCACAAGGACTCAATCCCCATTAGGGGGTGTGCTGGAGGCAGCAAATCAATGATTCTCTCTCATCATTGATTTTTCTCTCTCTCTCCCTCTTCCTTCCTCTCTGAAATCAACACAAATATATTTAAAAACAAAACAAAACTCCAAGGAAAACACCTCAGTTTTCACTCAGCAAAAACTGGGTTCTCTTGAGTCACATGGTACCTTGGGTCAGGCAGTGAGGGGGCTCTGGATGGTAGGGGTTGGGATATGTCATTTGGAAGTTGGGGCTGGGTGGCAGTAAGGGGAACTGATCTCTGAGAAGGGGCCTTGGAGAGGGCGGGAATATTGACTTACATGTCTCCTATATCAAGAAAATCAAAGCAGACAGGAAAATTTTCAGGTGTTCTCAGAATCAGTGGGGGAAAAGCTGCAGATAGTTGTAGGGTTTCCCATTAGTAAGGGAACAAAAGTCTATTTGGTTATATACCCAAAAGAATTGAATATGAAAACAGATGTTCAAATAAAAACTTGTATACAAGTGCAAACATTCATAGCAGCATTATTCACAATAGCCTAAAGGTGGAAACACCCAAATGTCCATCATTGTGATGAATGGATAAAACAAAATGTGGTATATGCACACAGTGAAGTATTATTCATTCATTAAAAGGAATGAAGTTCTGATACATGCTATATGATGATGACCTTTGAAAACATTATGCTAGGTGAGAGGACATCGTGTTGTATAATCCCATTTATATAACACTAGAGGCCCAGTGCACAAAATTCATGCACTGGGGCGGGGGGGTTGTCCCTCAGCCCAGCCTGCACCCTCTCCAATCTGGGATTGCTGGCTCCTAACCCCTTGCCTGCCAGCCTGATCACCCCCTAACCACTCCCCTGCCGGCCTGGTCGCCCCTAACTGCCCTCCCCTGCCGACCATCTTGTGGCTATGGGTGCTGCCATCTTTGAGGGCAGGGCAGTAAGTTAGCATATTCCCTCCTTATTGGCTGTGGGCACTGCCAGCTTTGCAACAGCGTGAGGGTCAGTTAGCATATTCCCTCTTTATTGGATAGAATATCCAGGATAGACAAAGCCGTGCAGACACAGTAAGGTTGCCAGGGACTGGGCAGGGGGGAGGGATGGCTGCTCAGTGGTGCAGGTTTCCCTTCCAGGGGATGGAAAAGTTGCAGAGCTACATAGTGGTGATGGATGCGCCACACAAGGGAAGTATTTAATACCACCGAATTGTCCTTTAAATGAATAAATTTTGTTATATGTATTTTAACACAATTTTTTAAATAAAACTTTTTTTCACTCAATATTAAGTGTTTCTTAAGTGTTTCTGGGATTCCCGTGTGTATTCT
>NW_005370065.1:756651-758910 GCF_000412655.1 Myotis brandtii
AATTGGCAGAATCTCCCTCTATTTGGTTTTGTGTTTCTAATCTCGACAAGATTCAGGTTATGCATCTCAGGCAGGACCATCGCGAGGTGATGCCGCGTTCTCCTCCTCGCCTGGTATCGAGCGGCACAGTGTCAGCCAGTCAGGTTGTGTCATTGCTGACACTCACTTTGATCCCTGATTAAGGTGCTATCTGCCACCCTTCTCCACAGTGAAGTTACACCTTTTCCTTTTGTAGTGATAAAGTATTGCATATGGAGGTACTTTAAAACTACATAAACCACCTATTTCTCAGCAAACCTTTTACGATTTTATTCACTTAGTTTTTATGTCATCTGGACTCACAGTCATTGGGCTATACTATGTTGCTATCATTTATTTTAATGATCAAATTGTCCCAATTTGGCCAGTGGAAGCTCATTTAAGCCAGCCTTTGTGTCCATTTGACATGCCCCCATGGTCACTTCCTTTCTTGCACATGATGTTTCAGGCTCATCTTGTACTTTATCCCTGTGCCAGCCCTGGAGTCAGATACTTCTCCAAGGACCATTGGTTCTTTTTATTTGTCTTATTGTTGTAATCCACACCCGAGGATATGTTTACTGATTTTTAGAGAGCGAGAGAGAGAGAGAGAGAGAGAGGGACATCTATGTGAGAAAGAAACATTGATCTCCTGCCTCCCATATGGTGGCCCAACCAGGGATAGAACCCCCAATCTACATATGTGCAGTGGATGAAAAGCCACATGCTAACTTGACTGGCTCAGGGAAGGCCTGCATGGCAGCCTTACATACTCAGAGACCTAAAGTAACCACAAAGAATGGTCTGAAATTAAAACTTTTAAGACTAAAAAGCAGTTTATGGTGAGCTGTTATGTCCTAGGTCAGTATCTTCCATGACAAAGGTCAATCTTTACCTTCACTGAGCCTGTCGTCTTTTTGCATCTAGGATAACATATCAGTGGAATGTCAAAGTAATTTCCCTTTATCTGGAACCCCTCAAAGCACAGGCACCACTCTTCAGAGACCATAAATCAGCTCATTGTTATCGAGTGAATTGTTGACTGTTAACTATCTTTCACCCACCTACGTAAAAGATGTGTCTATCATTTTACTTCTTTTCCAATCCCAGAGGTCCCCCACCACCAGCACTTTGCTTTCTCCCACTTCCCTAATCTATCACCAATGGATTTCATGTAACCCACTTACATCTCCCCTTTTGATTGTAATGTATAAAACAAGGTGCAAAACTGACATTCTCCGGAGCATTGTCTCAATCCTTTGAGATTCTGCTTCCCAGCATTTGTTGACAGTTTGGCTCAAATAAACTCACAAAAATTCTTCACGGGTTTGAATGTTTCTTACCGTAACAGTGCCCTGACCAGAAGTTGAAACGGCAATGTTGGGGACAGGACAGAGTTCCAACCAACTGAGCAACGAACTGCTGGGGCAAACCTTGGTTCTTTTTAGTGGAGAGCAGTTACTTAGAAATCAAAATCCGGATGCGAGGTGTGCTCATTGCTTTAGAAGTGTTGCTGCTTTCATATACTCTCTGTGGACATTGCTCATAGATAGATGGCTACATGGATAAATAGAATGACAGATTTATATCTAGATAGAAATAACTGCAGGTTCAATCCAGTACCACAGGAGTCATTCAAATTTTCCCTCTCTTCATGATTTTTGGTAAATGTGAACACTACCACATTTATTCTTTCAAAATGTTTTTATTTCTATCATTAAAGTAAAATATTACCATCAATAACTACCAAAAAGTAAAGGGAATAAAATTGACCATAATCTCAGCATAGCAATACAACTATATCTTACAGATTTAGTTCCAGCCTTTTATTTATGTGTAGATCTCCTTTTTTGAGTCATAAAAAATCATGCTATACACACAATTCAGTACCCTGTTATCTTCTTCAGTTTTGCAGAGGTAGGCAAAGTACAGCCCACAGGCCAACCTGGGCCTACTGCTAATTTTTGTTCATGAACTAAAGTTGGTTTTTAAATTTTAAATGGTTAAATAAAATCAAAAGAGGAATAATTTTTGGTGACGTGAAAATTATATGAACATCAAATTTAAGTGTCCATAAATTACATTGGAACACAGTAATACATATTTATATATATACTAGAGGCCTGGTGCACAAAAATTTGTGCACTCAGGGGGGGAGGGGGGGTCCCTCAGCCCGGCCTGTGCCCTCTCGCAGTCTGGGACCGCTCGGGAGATAACAACGTGCTGGCTTAGGCCTGCTCC
>NW_005370065.1:760378-765193 GCF_000412655.1 Myotis brandtii
AAACACTGTTTCAACTCCAGCTCTGAGATCCCGGCTGGCTGAAAGCAGGTTTCTGGGGTTTTGTTTAGCTTCTATATTTGAAACAATGTTTCAAACTGCAAGCTCAGAGGCCGGCAGCGGCAGGCGGGGAACGTTGGAGTCCTCTGTCACTGAAGCAAGCAAGCCTCATGTTTGCTTCAAGCTGCCTGGCTGACGGCCGCCATCTTGGCTGGCAGTTAATTTGCATATCGCCCTGATTAGCCAAAGGGAAGGGTAGCGGAGTGACACCAATTTGCATGTTTCTCTTTTATTAGTGTAGACTAGAGGCCCGGTGCAGGAATTCGTGCATGGGTGGGGTCTTTGGCCTGGCCAGCGATCGGAGCTGGCTGAGGGAAGGGACCGTAGGAGGTTGGCTGGCTGTGGGAGGTTGTCTGTGGGATTGCACTGACCACCAGGAGGCAGCTCCTGCATTGAGTGTCTGCCCTCTGGTGGTCAGTGCACATCACAGCGACCAGTTGACTGGTTGTTCTGTCAACTGGTTGTAATGGTCACTTATACTTTTATATATATAGATACTAGAGGCCCAGTTCACCAATTCATACATGGGTGGGGTCTGGCCGGCCCAGCCCCAATCGAGGCAGATCGGGGCTGTGCCTGTTGGGAGGAGGAGACGGCGGGAGGTTGGCTGGCCAGCCCGCCCCATTGGGGCTTGATCAGGGCCGGGCCAGCTGGGGAGAGGGGCCGCGGGCGATTGGCCAGTGGGCCCCGTCACTGATTGGAGTGTGGGGGTCTGATTGGGGGCAGGACCAGCTGTGGGTAGGGGCTGTGGGCGGTGGGCCAGCTGGCCCCGCCCCCAAATGGGGTGAGGGGGGCCAATTGGGGGCCAGTGGCCTAGGGGAGGGACCATGGGTGGTTGGCCAGCTGGACCTGCCCCTGATCAGAGTGGGGGGGTAGATTGGGGACGGAGTTGGCTGGGAGGAACCACGGGCCGATCAGGGTGGTGGGGGCCCATTGCGGGTGGGGATGGCCAGGGGGAGGGGCCTCAGGTGGTTGGCAGGCCGGCCCCGCCCCCTGGTCGAACTCCTGATCAAACTCCCAGTTGAGGGGACAATTTGCATATTAGCCTTTTATTATATAGGAAGGATTGGTAAATTTACTACTCACAAGATGGTGAGGCACGTACACTTAGAGCCATGGCAAAGAAATACTACTTAAAATAGTGGCTGCCCCCCTGTGTGTGGGACAACTTCTTTGCCTTTCCATTTTAAAAAATGAAGCAACTTTAGCCAGAGCCAGTTTGGCTCAGTGGATAGAGCATCGACCCACAGACTGAAGGCTCCCGGGTGCCATTCTGGTCAAAGGCATGTACCTGGGTTGCAGGTTCCATTCGATCCCCGGCCCTGGACAGGGTGTGTGTGGGAGGCAACCAATCGATGTGGGTTGGGGCCGGAGGGGGGAAGGGCCGTGGGAAGTTGGCCAGCTGGCCCCACCCCCTGATCAGGCTGGTTCGCTGGCCACAGTGGGTGTCATAGTGACCAGTCATTCTAGTCGTTACAGTGTTCCCGTCGCTGGCTTTTCATATATATAGTCTATGGCTGCTTTTTGCTAAAACAACAAAGTTGAATAGTTGTAAAAGAAACTGTATTGCCTGCAAAGCATGACTGCTATTTGGTCATTTACAGGAAAAGTCTGAAATATTATATCTGAATCATGCTATTAAATTGGCTGCTAACTCTGTCCTTTGAAATGTTACGGAAATGATAACAATAATACTTAGCACATTGTAGGTGCTTAATAAAGGAATTTCCTCCAAATCATTCAGGAAGGGAAGGGGGCTAGGAGGAAAACGAGGAAGAGGGAAAGTGATTTTTAGACATGTCTCTTTTCAGGCATCTGCTGAATTTGTTATTCCCAACCAGTGGAAAAGACGTCTTCTCACTAGTCATTAAGAAGAAAGATGTCTTTCATAAATCTTTCATGGCTGAAATATAGCCTCTTAAGTGTCCTTTTAAAAAGTTATTTGGGACCAAAATAATCTTGTCACTACCAAATTAGCAATACATCTAATTTTAGCTTAGCTTTGCAGAAGCTTTGGTGAATTTTTTAAATGGTTCTGTAACAAACATGGGAAGATGGTGGGGAGCTGAAGAGCCCTCTCCTTTGTCTCCTCCCCCAACCCCCAGCCCCGTGGGCTAAACAGGAATAAATGCTGAGACACCTTCTATTTAGATCTCTTTGGCCAAAGAACAGTCATGAGTCTATTATTTTTATGATTTATGTCTGTAGTTTTTGAAAATAGCAGTAAATTATTTTAATAATTCTGTTGAGAGGTGGGGGTCTTTGTAGTCTCCCCTAGAGTCTGGGTGGGCTCATACTATGCCCTGTAAATTACTATGGAAGCGATGTTGTGATTTCTGAGGCTAGGGAAGGCCATGCACCTTCCACTTGGGTTTGCTCCACAATGGAACTCAACCACCTTGTGGTGAAGAGCCAAGCCATAGGAGCGGCTGTGTATGTGCTCTGCAGGGCAGTTCTGGTTGAGCCCAGCCCTGGCCTGTGGGGACCGGGCTGAAACCGGCAGTCGGACATCCCCCGAGAGGTCCCGGATTGTGAGAGGGCGCAGGCCAGGCTGAGGGACCCCACCAGTGCACAAATCTGTGCACTGGGCCTCTAGTATTCCTATAAATGCATCCAAACTGGCATCAACTGCAAAGGTGACCTCACCCTCTTACTTGCATCTTCTGGATTACTCTCTAAAAATGCCATTCCCTTTCATGTTGCATTTACTTGCATTTTCTTCTGCTTTCTTATCTCTTCCTCACTCTACACACCCATATACACTTCTCCAACATAGTGAAAACTTTCAGTGGACTTCCTTTCCCCAAATCCCTGCTTCTTGAGAACAGGAGCCACACCTTATGTTTTGCATAGTGGCCCCTCAACATTGTTCTTTCTTCTAATCTTCATTGAGGATCTTTAAGTGCTGGGGATACTGGGGTGAATGAGCCCCGCCCTCATCTATCTTATGATCTGGTGGGAATGACTGACAAGTCAAAGAGGCACGTTAATACAGTTTGCTAAATTTCAGAGCAAGGTGCTATGGGGAAGCCAACTTTTCCTGCCCAACCTCTGAGGTAGTCCGTTCCTGTTTTCTTTTCAGAGATCACTGGAAATCAGCATATTAGGTCTTGTGCCTACTTAGCCTCAACCAGCCACGGGTTTGAGTTTTATTGGGGCACTTAAGTGGAAGTCACTGGGAAAGCGACCACTGAAGTCATACACCATGTCTGTCCCCCTGTTCTAAAGTTATAATGTGGGTGTCTCTCCAGCAGAAATGTCACTGGGTGAAAACGCCCAGCAGGCTCCTCCCTTGGAAACCCCTGCCTGCACCACTCTAAAGAAAGGATTCGCCCACATTAGCAATCCTGGGGGCATGTCTGCGGGCGAACAGCCTCATCTGCCAATCTGCTCAAGGCCTGGGCCACCCAACAATGAGCACAGCAGGCAGTCATCTCAAGCTCAGGAGCCCCGGATCTGGCACTTCTAACATTATTCTCAATTTTGCTTTCAGAAGCAGGGAAGAACAATAAGATGACGCTGTAAGGCTAATTGCATATACTTTATTTCTAACTCCTCAGGATGAAAAGATACTTCTGAAGAAGGGAGGAAGTGGTGTGGGTGGTTTGTGGGGAGCCGGCACGGCCATGGCATACTCATGCCAGCTCAGCCTGGTTCAGTGACCCTGAGTGGGGGCGATGAAAGGCTTAGAAAAGACAGATAGGAGAATGAAAGCTGGGTCTCGGTGGGATGCTGCCCCTCTGATGGACAGCGCCAACACCCATAAGCCGTGTCTTTATTTTATAGCAGATGCCACGAGGCAAAGTAGGGGCGTGATCAAGATGTTTACAACACTCTCGTGGGTTTCAATCCTACTCGGCTACATGCACCTGAACTCTATCACTCAGGCACGTGGGGCCATGTGTTCAGACCACAGGCTCAAGCTTACAACTATAGCTGTTGGCCATAATTGTGCTGGGAAGGCTCTGCCCTCCAGCTGGGACTTGCATGTGACCACGAGAGGACTGTGCCCTCTCATTAGTCCGAGGCTTGAACCTGTCCAAAACACTGTAGCTGCGTCCCATAGTGGTTGGCAAGGATTAATCCAGCTCCTCTATCATTTACAGAATGATTGGTGTTTAAACACCTACTCTTTTAAAATGCAAATAAAATTGCAGAAATTTAAAAATCATTCTTAACTTGTTATGAAGCATTATAGCAAACTAATCAGAATGACACCCTGAGTTAGGGAACGAGAGTTTTGATTATGATTGGGAGGAAGGGAAGAAAATTATGGATTGTGGGAGGCTTGAAAGAGGCAGCAGGATAGGTAAACTATAAAGATAAATTTGTCACCCAGGCAGCATGGCTCAGCAGTTGAGCATCAACCTATGAACCAGAAGGTCACAGGTTCGATTCCTGGTCAGGGCACATGCCCAGGTTATAGGCTCGATCATCATTGTGGGGTGTGCAGGAGGAAGCTGATCAATGAATCTTATTATTGACTAGTGACACGGTGCACGAAATTCATGCACATTAAAAAGGAATTAATTAGAGGAAATATAATATTGCTATTTGCTCTTTCTCTATAATAGAAGTGTCAGAGATGAAAGAAAATTAGTAAAATGTATATGAAAAGCTTCCTCCTGTCAGGGTCTGGGGCGCGCCATGGGAACCAGAGTCAAGTCCCTGCCCACCCATGTGTGCCTCGAAATAGCATGAGACCCAGACCCGGCTGGCCCCACCCGCATTGGGCTAGATCCAGACACGGCTGGCCCC
>NW_005370065.1:765399-769675 GCF_000412655.1 Myotis brandtii
CTGAGGTCCCCTGGCCCTGGGCCGGGAGGTGCACCTTGAGGTCCCCTGTCAAGCCCCACATGGCAGGGGTGTGGCCTTAGGTCCTCCAGCCTGGCACCAGGGCGGGGGGTGCAGCCTCAGGTCCCCCAGCCCAACACCGGGGCGGGTGGTGAGCCCTGAGATCCCCCATCAAGCCCTGCTGTGCGGGGAGCATGGCCTGAGGTCCCCTGTCAAACCTCACCAGGAGGGGGGCGCAGCCTCAGGTCCCCTGCCCCAACCTAGCGCCACACAGCCTCAGGTCCCTGCTGATTGCTTCTTAAGGCTCCTTACGGTAACTTGGCCTCTGCTGTGGACGCAGCCAACTTGTGTTACGGAATCCCTGCCTCTGCTGTGAGCGCAGCCATTTTGTTATGGCGTGATGGTCATTTTGCATATTCCCTCTTTATTAGATAGGATGCTTCTATCTCCCTCTCCCTTCCTCTCTAAAATTAATAAAAAAAATATATTGAAAAAAGGATAAATTTGTCTATTTGTGCGTTTTATTTGAATCCTTGCATCAGCTGAATAGATTGTAATTGGTTTTTAAGAATTTAGCCCAGCCTGGCCAGCGTGCCTCAGTGGCCAGTAATTCAGGGTTGGATTCCCAGTAGGGGGCATGCAGGAGGCAGCTGATCAATGATTCTCTCCCATCATTGATGTTTCTATCTCTCTCTCCTTCTCCCTTCCTCTCTGTAATTAATAAAAATATATTTGTTTAAAAAAATGTAATTGTTGACCTACTTGTCGATGATAAACAAATCTGCTCCTCAGGGGAAAAAAAAGACTTTTCTCTCCTCTCAATTCTCATAGTGTTTTAGCTAGCAATACTTTTCCAATGCCTACTACTTGTCAGATCCTTTGCTAGGTTCTAGAGCTTCTCAATCTTTTGCATTTAGCACATTTCAGCTTATATTATGAATGAGTAAAAGTTCATGAATTCATGAATTTAAAAACACCCCACAAGTAGTGCTAGCTTTTCTCCCACTGGATGGGGAGATACGTTTGCAGGGATGGAGTCTTATTTGAACAAAAAAGTTCTTTTAAACTATTCTAAAAGAAAAAAGAAAGAAGGTATTTCAGTATTTTTGTGTGTGTGTTTTTTTAAAATCATCACCTGAGGATACATTTATTTATTTTAAAGAGAGAGGGAGAGAGAAACATTGATGTGAGAGGTAAACATCAACCTGGTGTCTCCAGTACAGTCCCCAGAGGATGGAACCCATAACCTGGATATGTACCCTGACCAGGAATTGAACCACAACCTTTTAGTGTACGGGTTGACACTCCAAACAATGCTCCAACCAACTCAGCTACCTGGCCAGAGCTCCAGTCATCTTGGTAGCACTAGTGTCTAGCTAAGTGCCTGGTGTATAAGAGGTGCTTAATGAATGTTTATTGACTGACTGAAAGAGCTCCCCAGCTCACCACCACAGAGCTGAGAAGGGTGATGAGGCAGACCAGGAGAGATGTGTTACTGAGTTCCCTCTTCGTGAGGGAACTTGCTGACAGCTTCCAACTGTTAGTGCCTTCAGCTGCTTTGCTTTCTAATAGCCTGGCCAAACATGGGACTTCTCCATCAGGCAATGCTTGCTCCAGAGATTCCCAATGGGTGGGCAGAAATCTTGTCACTGACCTCTTTTCTCAATCCTGCTTCCTCTCCCTTTTCTCATAGGAGTTAGTCCCCATTAATCCTTTTATACTCCCAACTCTATCTCAGCATCTGCTTCGTAATAAACCAAACTAGGCAAGGGGACAGGGAAATGCACTCTGTCTCCAGAGAGGCACTGAAAGTCACATAGCAATGGGTGGTGATGTATAATCCCTTCAGAGTGAAGGAAGCCAATAGTTGGAAAGGCAAATACAAGCATGTCAAACTCGAGGTCCGTGGGCTGCATGCAGCCCACAGTGAATATTTTTGTGGCCCAGCCAATATAACAGTATGTAAGAAATGTTTTTTTTTTAATATATTTTTATTGATTTTTTACAGAGAGGAAGGGAGAAGGATAGAGAGTTAGAAACATTGATGAGAGAGAAACATCGACCAGCTGCCTCCTGCACACCTCCCACTGGGGATGTGCCCGCAACCAAGGCACATGCCCTTGACCGGAATCGAACCTGGGACCTTTCAGTCCGCAGGCAGACGCTCTATCCACTGAGCCAAACCGGTTTTGGCGTAAGAAATGTTTTAATAAAAATTTTATAACTTCATTTTTACAATGTCCTGTTATACACAACTAGAGGCCTGGTGCAAGGATTTGTGCACACTGAAAGAAAATTAATTAGAAGAAATACGTTAGATGCCAGGGAGGGACCGTAGGAGGTTGGCTCCAGGGCGTGTCCGGCCTGTCTCGCCCAGTCCCAATTGGCCGGACCCCAGCAGCAAGCTAACCACCCAGTCAGAGCATCTGCCCCTGGTGGTTAGTGTACATCATAGCGACTGGTTTAACGGTCGAATGAATGGTCGGACACTTAGCATATTAGACTTTTATTATATAGAATCTACATTAATAATAGACAAATATGTAAATTGACTGGACCTCCACGACACCCCCACAGCCAATCGGGAGTGAGTATGCAAATTAACCTGACAAAGATGGCGGGCCTGTGGGCAGCGTGCATGCACACAGGCACTGAGCAGCTGGGGGGCAGGGCGGGACACTTGCGTCGTTGCCATGGCGACGACGCAGGTGTTCTGCACTGCCCCAGCCCATCCGGGCCTCTGGGCAGCGTGGGAAGGCAAAAAATCGGTTCTGGGCTGGAGCGAAGGCAGTACCGGCAGCCAGGGGAAGGAAGGCCCATTTTTTTTTTTTTTTTTTTTTTAAATAGATTTTATTGATTTTTTACAGAGAGGAAGGGGGAGGGATAGAGAGTTAAAAACATCGATCAGCTGCCTCCTGCACACCCTCTCTGGGGATGTGCCTGCAACCAAGGTACATGCCTTTGACCGGAATCGGAATCGAACCTGGGACCCTTCAGTCCCCAGGCTGACGCTCTATCCACTGAGCCAAACCGATCAGGGTGGAAGGCCCATTCTTGCACGAATGTTTGTGCATCGGTCCTCTAGTTATTAATAATGAACTACAACGTTCACTAATGACTGATTACTATAATCGTGTTGCATTCATTTCCCTTACATGCCTTATGCGCATGCGTACCATTTCTCTCCACTAACACTAGCAGAAGATATTTTAGCAGCCAATTGCCATGTCCTTAGTCTTGTATGACTTGTTTGATGGGCGCAACAGAGTTTCGCTTTCGGATAACAAGAAAAATAGGTTTATTTCCATTACGCTTATTAATCTGTGTGGTTATTCAGTGTCTGGTAAGTTAATGTTCAAGAAAAAATATTAATTTTTATTAAAATGTTCTATTATTTTATGTTAACAATTACTCATTTATTTCAGCCCTTTGTATTCAGCATGTCTCTATCGAAATAAACCTACATTTCTATGAAAATTGAAGCTTTTGTTTTTTTGTGGCCCACATAAACTTAAACCTTGCTTATTTGGCCCGTGTTAGCCTTTGAGTTTGACATGCTTGGGCTAACATAATATACTACCCTGAATCAATACTCTTTCCCAGTATGCATTAGGATGATACTAGTCAAAATGTGGTTCAAGGACTGATGTCCCTGATCTATGATTAGTACACAAAGTGAAACTAGGCATTTGAAAAGTTTTACACAATAAATAGGCCTGCAACAGATTGGGAACAAAAGCAACCTGGTTTTTCGCCACAGTTTGAGAAACACTGCATTCAGACAGAGTAGCCAATACCTCAGGGAACATGAGTTCATGGGCCAAATACAACCGACATGAGAAAAACAATAAACTAAATTACACACACACACACCACACTTACATATATAAGAGGGAGGCCCAGACCAGCCAAGCAATCGCACCCCATGTCTGTCACCTGCAAAGTTTTACACAATAAATAGGTCTGCAACAGATTGAGAACAAAAGCAACCTGGTTTTTCACCACAGTTTGAGAAACATTGCATTCAGACAGAGTAGCCAATATCTCAGGAACATGAGTTCATGGGCCAAATACAACCGACATGAGAAAAACAATAAACTAAATTACACACACACACACCACACTTACATATATAAGAGGGAGGCCCAGACCAGCCAAGCAATCGCACCCCATGTCTGTCACCTGCAGAGGGAGGCAACCAGTGGCAGGGGTGGGGGGAGGCAGAGCCGCACAGATGGCAAGCAGTGGCAGCAGTGGGGGTGGGGCCAGCTACTGGCAG
>NW_005370065.1:770934-773112 GCF_000412655.1 Myotis brandtii
TGAAACAGAGATCAGTCACCCCTGCTGTGGTTTGTCAAATTCTTGACCCTTGGGATCCATGAGCATGATAAAATAGTTTTTGTGTTATGCCATTAAGATTGGGTTGGCTTGTTACAGAGCAATAGTAACTGAAACATCCCCTTTACAAACAAATCTCTCAAAAGAGTTATCTATTCTCATCATCTCTATTTCTTTACCCTCCACTTATTCCTCTAATCTGAACTTTGCTCCCTTCTTTCAGGCTTAATAATGGTCTCTGAAATAAATGATCTCCAAGTTTCTAAATCTAATAGACATTTTTCTATTAGATTGCTAAGAGAATTATTTAACACTATTGTCCAATTCTTCCTTCTTTTTAAAAAAAAATGTATTTTTATTGATTTTAGAGAGGAAGGGAGAGGGAGATAGAGATAGAAACAACAATGAAGAGAATCATTGATCGGCTGCCTCCTGCACGCCCCTTATAGGGGATCGAGTCTGCAACCGAGGCATGTGCCCTAGGCCGGAATCGAACCCTTGACCCTTTAGTCTACCGACCGAAGCTCTATCCATTGAGCCAACCAGCTAGGGCTAATCTTTTAAAATTTACGATTATAAGGTAAGAGAACTGCGGGAATGTCGTAAAATCTATTAGAATTCATAATGATAGATCAGTGAATTAATAAGGTATATTTATAAACCACTTGAAATACATGTAAATAGAGCCTTCGTATGTGCATGGCAGTATTAATAAATGAGAATTAGGGTTCCAAAATCTTTGGAATGGGTTGGAGATTGTTTACACTCCTAATTCCACATGAATGAGCTAGCATTTGGTTAGGGCAATTCTTCCTTCTTGAATACTCTCTTCTAGTTTCTATAACACCACACTGTCCCAGGTCTTTTCCTCTAAAGATATTATCTTGCTGCCACTGTCACCACTGACAGAAAAGATTCTTTGGGGTTCCTGCTTCTTGGTGTCTTAGCTCTCTCTTCAAAGTCCCTGGTGGGTACATCTGATTATCAAAGGTAGACCTTGCCCTAGCCTCTTTGGATCAGTGGATAGAGTGTCGGCCTGCAGGCTGATGAGTCGCAGGTTCCATTCTGGTCAAGGGCACATGCCTGGGTTGCGGGCTCGGTCCCCAGTGGGGAGTGTGCAGGAGGCAGCCGATCAATGATTCTCTCATCATTGATGTTTCTAGCTCTCTCCCTCTCCCTTCCTCTCTGAAATCAATAAAAATATATTTTAAAAAATGTAGACCTTGACTATGGTCCTAACTTAGCAAGAGATTCTGGGAAAGCAAGTGACTGACATTTCCAGGTTCTTTTCAGAAGGCAGTTCTACCTCTTACCAATTAATCATAATGTAAGAAATTCTCCAAATGTATGAATGAGTTTCAGAAGCTGGGACAGGGAAGGTGAGGAAAAAACCCTCCACCATTTCCTCCTTGCAACAGAAAGTTTATCACTGACCTGATGTGCTCTCCTTAGGAACAAATTTGTAGAACTCTTTTGCATATTTTAAATAACAAAGGCTAAGATAAAACCTTTTGCTATAACAATGGCCAGGTCTTTCTGGGAGAATTCTCAATGCTGATTGATGCTGGCAGAGTAACTTGGGGACCTCCAACACTCCTGATACCTAGTGATTTTCAAACATCTTTCCATTCACCTTTCTGGTTTTCTTCGTTTCTTTTGTTGTTTTTCTTTTTTCTTTTCTATTTATCTTTCTGGATGTGAGGAAACGCGACTACATAGCAAAATGAGAGAGAAACATTGATCAGCTGCCTCCTGCACACTCCCTACTGGGGATGTGCCTTACAGTAATACAGAAGTAATATTAACTATCCTGGCCTTAGCCGGTTTGGCTCAGTGGACAGAGTGTCCGCCTGTAGACTGTAAGGGTCCCCGGTTGATTCCAGTCAAGGGCACATGCCCGGGTTTCGGGCTCGATCCCCGGTGGGGAGAGTGCAGGAGGCAGCCATTGATGTTTCTCTCATCGATATTTCTATCTCTCTCTCCCTTTCTCTCTGAAATCAATAAAAATATATTAAAAAAAAGAAATATTCTGAATATTTGAATTCTCATAGAGCAGTATGATCCTCAAAATACATAACTAATTGTTGATGAAACCAAAGGAATAAACTTTGTCCAACAGGACCATGTATGACACAGGACAGGAATCTATAAAAACACACA
>NW_005370065.1:774776-778483 GCF_000412655.1 Myotis brandtii
AGCCCCCCCCCCTTGCGCCCCGGGAAGGCGGCATGCTGGGCGGGAGTCCGAGTTTCCCCGCACACCCTCCGCCCTTTGGTTTTTATATCATGCGGCAGATCCCGGCCTGCAGCCGAAGGCACCTAACAAACGCTGAGCTATGGTCATTGTTTTATGACGGAACCACACACACGCACCTTCTACCGCCGCTTTTGCAAGTGAGCGGTTTAGCCTCGTCTCCTTAAAATGCACTTCAGTGTCATTGTGCCAGTAGCCAAAGTCCACATCTTTCAAAAAGCGGAGTTTTAAAAAATGAGATAATAATTGATACATAGCATTGTAATAGCTGACATTTATATATCAGGTTGTGTTTGGAAGCGGTAGATTTCTACTTCTGTTCTTAAGAAACATCCATATCCGCTGAACTTTATTTGGTGAAACGCGGAGCTGCACCTCTAAGCCAGGAGGTGGGAGGTGAGCGATGGCAGCCCTGCGGCGCCCTCTCCTCCTGTTCTTGCTCCTTCTTTCCTCCTGAAGTCACCTCCAGGCTTCTGGAAGGAAAGTCAGCCACCTGGCTCTCCAGGTCTAAAAACCGTAACTGATCCTTATCAGAAAAAAGTTCAGAATCCTCCGCGGAAGAATCAATGGCCAAATTTTCTCTCCAGTCCAATGTCAGAGCCTCCGTGATGGGTGGGTTTGTGGGACCCCAAGAGCAAGAGCCCTTCACTGATAACGAGGAATCGCCTCTCTTTATTCCTGGGAAACTGCTTGGCCTCAGCCATGGGAAGTGGGAAGTGAGAATCTAACCTGCCTCCCCTGTCCAGATGGGCGCAGGTGGATTAGGCTGTGTCACTAGGAGGCATCGTGAGCAGCTGGGCTCCTCCTTGGTTGTGTAAACTTCAGGCGCCAAGAAAGATTCCCCTTCACTGATAACGAGGAATCGCCTCTCTTTATTCCTGGGAAACTGCTTGGCCTCAGCCATGGGAAGTGGGAAGTGAGAATCTAACCTGCCTCCCCTGTCCAGATGGGCGCAGGTGGATTAGGCTGTGTCACTAGGAGGCATCGTGAGCAGCTGGGCTCCTCCTTGGTTGTGTAAACTTCAGGCGCCAAGAAAGAGGGCACCCTGTCAGATCCCATCTCCTGGACTTGAAATCACCAGCCCTTCTGTTGATAATGACTTGGGGCCAGAAAAAAAAGTTGTAAGATATGGTAACACTTAAATCATTTTATAGCATTTAAGTTGTGTTTTCAGGATGCAGAATTTCCCTCTAATAGGATTAACCCTTTCAGTGACATAATTTTATGTGTATAATAAAAGATTTTATCTAAGTTTATTTGATTCCCCTGGAGGGAATTTTTTGACACCTTTTTTGTTCAAAATTGGTCAGTGGCTCCTCATTTTACTCAGATGAAAAGTCAAAGCCCCACCCTGGCCAGTGTGGCTCACTTGGTTGAGTGTCCTTAGGTGCCTCAGAAGGTCGATGGTTGAATTCCTGGTCAGGGCACATGCCCAGGTTTTGGGTTTGATCCCCTGCATGGGGTTCCTACGGGATGCTACCAATCCATGTTTCTCTCTCACATTGATGTTTCTCTCTCTCTCTCTCTCTCTCTCTCTCTCTCTCTTCTCTCTCTTCTCTCTCTAAAATCAACAATAAAAATTTTTTTTAAAAAGTCAAAGCCCTGCCTAGCCGGTTTGGCTCAGTGAATAGAGTGTTGGCCTGTGGACCAAGGAGTCCCTGGTTCGATTCTGGTCAAAGGCATGTACCTTTGTTGCAGGCTCCTCCCCGCAACCAAGGGCCCAGGTCGGGGCTCCTGCAGAGGCAACCAATCTATGTGTTTCTCTCACATGGATGTTTCTCTTTTTCCCTTTCTCTTCCACTCTCTCTAAAAAAAAAAAAAATCAATGGAAAAATACCCTCGAGTAAGGATTAACAAAACAAACAAAGTCACAGTTCCCCAAATCTTTGACAAGGCCCTCCGGGAACTCCTACCTGTCTCACAATCTGCCCTTCCTTTTTGTTTTTTAAATATATTTTTATTGATTTCAGAGAGGAAGGGGGAGGGATAGAGAGATAGAAACATCAATGATGAGAGAGAATCATTGATCAGCTGCCTCCTGCACGCCCCCTACTGGGGATCGAGCCTGAGACCCAGGCATCTGCCCTTGGGACCCTTCAGTCTGCAGGCCGACGCTCTATCCACTGACCCAAACCGGCTAGGGCTTCCCTTCCTTTTTCTGACTCAGTTTCTCACTGCTGTCCCCAGCCCTCCTTGTCTGCTCCACCCAGAGCCTCTGTACTTGCTATTCCATCTGCCTGGAGTACTTTCCACCTAGATACCTACATACTCTCACTTCTTTTGGAATTAACTTAAATGCCATTGTATCAATGAAACTTTCACAACTATGGTTTTGATTCTCTTTTTTTTTTTTCTTGAAATACGTTTTTATTGATTTCAGAGAGAGGAAGGGAGGATAGAAATATCAATGATGAGAATCTTCCATCCCCTGCCTCCTGCATGCCCCCCACTGGGGATCAAGCCCGAAACCCTTGCATGTGCCCTGACTGGGAATTGAACCCTGACCGCCTGGTTCATGGGTCAACACTAAACCACAGAGCCACAGCAGCCAGGTGCTGTTTCAACTTTTATTGTCTATGTACTGAATTAAGAAAAATTTAAATTTATTACCAATTTCTCTGATTTAATCACATATCCTATATAATAAAGAGCTAATATGCAAATGATCATCACACTGTCACACTGTCACGCCAGGGTGGGGGGACCTGAGGCCGGGCCGGGGGACCTGAGGCTGCACCCCCCTGCCCTGCGGGGCTTGACAGGAGTGGGGCCGGCCGGATCTGGGTCTCGCGTGATTTCAAGGCGCACACAGGTGGGCGGGGACTTGACTCTGGGTCCCGCGGCACGCCCCAGACTCTGACAGGAGGGAGTTTCATATACATTTTACTAATTTTCTTTCATCTCTGACACTTCTATTATAGAGAAAGGGCAAATAGCAATATTAAAATGTTTCCTCTAATTAATTCCCTTTTAATGTGCACAATTTTGTGCACCGGGCCACTAGTTAGAAAATAAACCTCTCTTGATAACTTAAGAGTACTATTATGGCCCTGGCCGGTGTGGCTCGGTTGGTTGGAGTGTTATCCTGTGGTGCACCAATGGGTCTGGGTTCAATTTCCAGTCAGGGCACATAACCAGGTTTTGGGGTTCGATTCCTGGGCAAGTATGGGAGGCAGCTGATATATTTGTCTCTTGTATTTGTTTCTCTCTCTCCCTGTCCCTTCCTCTCTCTCTAGAATAAATAAAAAACAACATATCCTCCGATGAGGATTAGGGAAAGGAAGAAGAAAAGGGTACTATTTTGAATGTAATTTGTGTGAATGGCCTATAGATGTAAATGTTGTCAAGTTATAACTGATCCCAATTTATTTATTTAATTTATTTTTTATTTTAAAATAAGTTTATTAACTGATCCCAATTTATAGGACAATTACTATTTTCATGGAAAACTTCCTGTTTCTTCTCCTTTGTCTCCACTGTCTTAGTTCAGTTCTTAGTTCTTCACCATTTCTTGCTTTGATATTTGCATTTAGCCTTTAAATTGGACTCCCTGGTCTTCCTCTCTTATCATTTTTTTCTCCATGCTATCTCAAGTTTTCTTAGGGGTATGTAAATTGAATCATAATAACAATAATATATATTTTTCCTTT
>NW_005370065.1:778543-814080 GCF_000412655.1 Myotis brandtii
TTGATTTTTTTTACAGAGAGGAAGGGAGAGAGATAGAGAGTTAGAAACATCGATGAGAGAGAAACATCGACCAGCTGCCTCCCGCACATCTCCTACTGGGGATGTGCCCGCAACCCAGGTACATGCCCTTGACCGGAATCGAACCCGGGACCTTTCAGTCTGCAGGCCGATGCTCTATCCACTGAGCCAAACCGGTTTCGGCTAAAATATATATTTTTTTATTGATTTCACAGAGGAAGGGAGAGAGAGAGAGAGAGAGAGAAACATCAATGAAGAGAGAGAGTCATTGATGGGCTGCCTTCTGCATGCTCCCTCCTGGAGATCGAGGCCACAACCTAGGCATGTGCTTTTGACTGGAATCGAACCAGGGACCCTTCAGTCTGCAGGCCAACGTTCTCTCCACTGAGCCAAACTGGCTAGGGCAATACCTACTTTTTAAAAAATTTGATGATTTTTAGAGAGAGAGAAACATTGATTTGTTGTTCCACCCACCCATGTGTTCATTGCTTGATTCTTGTATGTACCCTGACCAGGTGTCAAATCCACAACGTTGGTGTATTGGGACACTGTTCTAACCAACTGAGCTACCCGGCCAGGGCCAGTAATACTTACTTTTTATTGCGCCCTAGCAGCGTTTTGCATACAGTATGATCAGAAGAGGAATACAAGACTTCAGCGGAGTGTCAGTTTGAGGTCAGTCCGCCTGAATTCCAGTCTCTGTTCACTTGCTCCTTGATACCTGGTCAGGGCACATACCTGCTCAAATTTTGAGGCAAACGATGTACTAATATGTCATCTGGGCCCAATTTCAGAAAAGAGAAACCATTTAAGTGTTTTAATTTGTTTACTAAAGGGAACCGAGTGCTTACAAAATCATCGGAAGGGCAGGAAGGAGTGGGCTCCAGGTTGGGCCTTCAGAAATTACTCCCAGAAACAGACCGTCAAACAGGCCCTCCAGGGGAGGGAACCACTGGCATTGCTGAGTTCCAGATGGCATTGCTCACTGCAATTCAGGGGTCAAGAAATTGCTGCCCCGAAACTGCCCCTCAGCATCCACCAACTAGAGACAGACGGCTGTCTCCACAAACTTGTCTCTTGACAGCCACGAAGCCCTGGGCACTGGTGTGCTGCTGACGAGGAGCCAGCGTTTCCACAAACCTGTTTGCCAGCACTACCAGCCCAAACAGCAGAAAGATGTTTCCGCCTCATTTCTGCCTTCCAAATCTCACTGCAGAGTCTCTGAGAGATGGACCCCATTTCACCTGGGGAAACTTAAAGGAGTCTGGGAAATGTACTTTTTAATTTTCCAGAAAGAAGTTAGAAAGGATTAACATACAGATCTACTCTCACTAATATCTTCTAGGGTGGAACTTGGTGGTTGCCCCTAAAAATGCTATTTCATTACAGGGTAAAACTGTTTAGGGCACAGATTAGGCTCTAGAAATCAGTTCCCCTAAAACAGCGGTTCTTAACCTGTGGGTCGAGACCCCTTTGGCGGTCGAACGACCCTTTCACAGGGGTCGCCTAAGACCATCCTGCATATCAGATATTTACATTACGATTCATAACAGTAGCAACATTACAGTTATGAAGTAGCAACGAAAATAATTTTATGGTTGGGTCACAACATGAGGAACTGTATTTAAAGGGCCAGAAGGTTGAGAACCACTGCCCTAAAAAATCACAATTAACTTCTGCCTGTTACTGTAAAGACCCAGTACACTACACAGTACTAGTTAGTGTGTTCTTAAGTACTGTTGTAGAAATAGTGAAGCTAAACTGCTCAGAGAAAATACCCTTTGCTGAGTGCCCTCTGAGCTCACTGGGGCTAGGAGATAGATGAGTTGTTTTTTTTTAAAATATATTTTATTGATTTTTTACAGAGAGGAAGGTAGAGGGATAGAGAGTTAGAAACGTCAATGAGAGAGAAACATTGATCAGCTGCCTCCTGTACATCTCCCACTGGGGATGTGCCCGCAACCAAGGTACATGCCCTTGACTGGAATCAAACCTGGGACCTCTCAGTCCACAGGCCGACGCTCTATCCACTGAGCCAAATCGGCTAGGGCGAGATAGATGAGTTTTTAGTGTAGCAAGGAATTCTTAAAAATTATTTATTTTGTCCCCCCAACTATAAAATCCTAGTTTATGCTTCCGTTTGATCCTGACAGGTATTTCTTAAAATCCTTTTCATAGCCACTTCTATTCTTTACTGTACTTTGTATTGTGTGTTCACCATCCCAAGTCAAGCTTGCAACACCATTTATCCTCCTATACCCTCTTCTGCCCCCCTCTGGTGATCACCATAGTGTTGTCTGTGTATATGAGGGTATTTTTGTTTTTATTTTTATTTTCATTTTTGTTAACCCTCACCTGAGCATATTTTTCCATTGATTTTTTTAGGGAGAGTGGAAGAGAGAGGGAAAGACAGAGAGAAACATCGATGTGAGAGAAACACATTGATTGGTTGCCTCCTGCATGAGCCCCAACCAGGGCCCTGGCTGGGGAGGAGCCTGCAACCAGGGTACTTGCCCTTGACCGGAATCGAACCCAGGACCCTTTGGTCCACAGGCTGACGCACAGACCGATGCACAGGCCGACGCTCTATCTACTGAGCAAAACCAGCTAGTGCGAGGTTATTTATTTGTTTATCCTCCTATATAATAAGAGCCTAATATGCAAATTGTCCCCTCGGGTGGTCGTTTGACCGGAAGTTCGACCGCTCACTATGACGTGCACTGACCACCAGGGGGCAGCATGGAACATGGCGGGTGTTGGCAATGCGGTGCTGGAAGCCGGTGGCAGTGGAGGTGATGCTGCCGGCCCCAATGGGCCCCGCGGCAGGATGGTGGACCAGGTGAGCGGGCAGCGCCAGGTCAAGGTGGGTGTGAGCGGAGGCCCAATTGCCCTGCTGATCGCCCCACGGGTGGTGACCAGCAGCTGGCAGGCCCTGATCTCCCGGATCAGGGCCGGACCCTGGGCTGGGACAGGGAACTGGGGGTGGGTGGCAGCGACCAACCTCCCTCTCACCGGCTACCTGAGGGCGGGGGTGAGAGGGAGGGAGGTGCGGTGAGAATGTGGGGTGTCCGCTGAGCTTGCTCTCACTTCCCCTCCTACCCTCCCCTGGGACGCCAGGGCTCGTGCAGGAGGGAAGCCTCCACACTCAGTGCCAGGTGCCCATGAGGAGCCTGCCCCTCTTCCGGGTGAGCTGGGCTGCAGTTGTGTGGCATCGCTGGGCGGCCCAGAGGCCCATGCTGCGCCCTGGCCCGTGGCGTCTGGCTGCGCTCACCGCATTCCTGCGTGGGGACTCAGCTTCTGTGACTCAGGCGGAGGGGTCGCGCGGGGTCCAGGGGCCTAGGTGCTGCCCAGGGCCCAGAGGTCAGCTGGGATCTGCCCTTCCATGCCAGATGCTCGTGTTTCAATCGCCGACCAGGCCTAGGGACTTCATCCGTGCATGAATTTTGTGCACTGGGCCTCTAGTTTATTTATAAATACATTTTTTTTTTTTTTAAATTTCAGAGAGAAAGGGAGAGAGAGAGAGAAACATCAGTGATGCTCGCCCCACACTAGGGGTTGAGCCCGCAACCTAGGCATATGCCCTGACCAGGAATGGAACTGTGACCTCCTGGTTCATAGGTCGATTCGACCACTGAGCCACACTGACTGGGCAGTAATTTTAGTTTTTAGAGAATTTTTATGAGTTGTTTTTTTTTATGAGTTTTTTGAGCCAAACATGACATATGCCAGGGAGCAAGATCTCAGATGCTCCAAAGAATAACAGTTTTGCAGCTTCTTTTATGCATTTGAAATTAAGGAGTTAGGAAAAGGTATGGCAGGGATTGGATTACCACAAGGTTTTTTTGTTTTTTGTTTTTATTTCAGAGGAAGGGAGAGAGAAGCATCAATGATGAGAGAGAATCATTGATCAGCTGCCTCCTGCATGGCCCCTACTGGGGATCAAGCCCACACCTGGGAATGTGTCCTGACCAGGAATTGAACCCTGACCTCCTGGTTCATGGGTCGATACTCAACTTCTGAGCCACACAGGCCAAGCAGGGTTTTTTTTCCCCACTTAAAAAATATATATATTTTTATTGATTTTAGAGAGGAAGGGAGAGGAAGAGAGAGATAGAAACATCAGTGATGAGAGAGAATAATTGATCGGTTGCCTCCTATATACCCCCCTACTGGGGATTGAGCCTACAACCCAGGCATGTGCCCTGACCTGGAATCCTGGTTCATAGGTAGACCCTCAAGCACTGAGCCACACCAGCCAGACTCCATTTTTAATTTTCTGAGGTTACTCCATATGGCTTTCCACAGTGGCTGCACCAATCTGCATTCTCACCAACAGTACACGAGGGTTCCCTTTTCTCCACACCCTTGCCAACACTTGTTTGTTTATTGATGAAAGCCATTCTGAAAGGTGTGAGGTGATACCTCATTGTGGTTTTAATTTGTATTTCCCTGGTGATTAGTGACGTTGAGCATCTTTTCATGTATCTATTGTCCATCTGTATGTTTTCTTTGCAGAAATATCTATTCTGGTCCTTTGCCCATTTTTAATTGGTTTGTTTGATTTTCTGGTGTTGAATTTTTAAGTTCTTTATAACTTTTGGATATTAATCCCTTATCATATGTGTCATTGGCAAATATGTTCTCCCATTCAGTGGGTTACCTTTTCATTTTGTTGATGGTTTCCTTTGCTGTGCAAAAAACTTTTTAGTTTGATGTATCAAAATTTTTTTTATAAACCTCTAGGTCAGCAGTGTTTTGAATGATTTGAGTTGCCAGAATTCAGACCTCCTCAAGAGTGGGTAGTTGATGCATATGTTTTCTTCTTTTTTTCAAATATGTTTTTATTGATTTTTAAGGAGAGTGGAAAGGAGAGGGTTAGAGAGATAGAAACATCAATGAGAGAGAAACATCATGGATCAGCTACCTCCTGCACACCCCCACTGGGGATTGAGCTCACAACCTGGGCACATGCTGGACTGGGAAGTGAACTGGCGACCTCTTTTTTTTTTTTTAATATATTTTTATTGATTTCAGAGAGGAAGGCAGAGAGAAAGAGAGTGATAGAAACATCAGTGATGAGAGAGAATCATTGCTAGACTGCCTCCAGCATGCCCCCTACTGGGGATCGAGCCCACAACCCAGGCATGTGCCCTGACCTCCTGGTTCATAGGTTGATGCTCAACCAGTGAGCCATCCCACCAGGCAGTCAAAATTATTTTGGTGGTAATTCTTAGCTTAATTGATTAATTTAAAAAGCATAAAATCCATTTTCCCACTGCCTGTGGACATAAGCCTTAACACTCTATATTAACAAAATTAATGGTCAATGAAAACAGTGGGATAGATTTTGTTGTTGGTGGTAATTAAAAGGTTTGGAATATAGTAGGAACTGAAGTTTTCTATAGCAAGACTTGTTGCAGCTGCTGTTAAAAATTGTGGTATATGCCCTAGCCGATTTGGCTCAGTGGATAGAGTGTTGGCCTGCAGACTGAAGGGTCCCTGGGTTCGATTCTGGTCAAGGGCTTATGCTCCCGTTGCAGGCTCGATCCCCAGAAGGGGGCGTGCAGGAGGCAGCCGATCAATGCTTCTCCCTCATCATTGATGTTTCTATTTCTTTCTCCCTCTCCCTTCCTCTCTGAAATCAATAAAAAAATATTTTTAGAAAAACACACTTTAACTCTTAAAAACAATTGTGGTATACTCTGGTGTAATCTGGCAAATCAGATTAAAAGTTATGAAAGATTTGGGTGACTGCAGTGGGGCTTTCTGAACATATGTAGTAGGATTCTTTCCCCACTTCTCTCTTAACCTTACAGTTTTTAAGTAACGTTGAATTTTTCAAGTTGAGTCTTGAATGCTATTCTGTTTGGTTTTTTTGCAAACCATATGGATGCTACTTGCAGGAAAAGGGTAATAGGACATATGTTGCTGTCTTGGTATCTCATTTGCTGGCCTGTCTTTGACTAGCTGTTGTCTTAAGAAGTTTATTTTATTATCATAGTTAAAAAGTATGTTTGCTTTCAATTTACCATAATATATTTTTAATATTGGAAACCTCCTCTTGCAGATTTAAATATTAAGGTTCAGGTAATAAGTTATTTCTTTATTTATACATTTCCATTCACTAATAATCTGTGCCAGATTATCTGGTTTTACATGCTAAAAAATAATACGTGATAAATGCTCGCATGTAATTTATTTAAATAAATATTTATTATGTACCTTAGCAGATGTTTATGTCTTTTATTACAAAAATACATTATAAATAGTTATTTTCTCTCTACAGGACAATCCTTCCTTCACACACGCTGTGTTTGACTTGGAACCTTCCCATTTTTAGTCTACTCAGTTGACGTAGCAGGGTTTTAGAGCAGCATTTGTAAATTTCCAGGTATGAAAAATTTTAATTCTTGATATTATACCTAACTTAAATACATAGATAAAAAGTATAACTTTGCAATGGTAGATTTTATGTATACGAGAGGGGATTTATTGCTTGAAAGTTCACTGTATAAAACATTCAACATCTGGATCTTCTTGGCCAGTTTTCCCTGTTCACCTATTGCTAAAATTTTAATTCATTGCCTCTGTTGTGTCTTCTGTTCCATTTTAGTCCAAGACTCATATTACCTAGGGCCAGAGATTATCTAGACCAATCCCCCCAATTTGCAGAGAAGGAAATTAAGCCTAGAAAGGTAAAGTTACTTCTCATGACATAGAGCTAATTCAGTGATAGAACTATTGTCAGCACGCTGATCTCCCAGCACCCCCTTTCCACCTCACTCCCCCCCCCAGTGCCGTAGTGGTATAGTTCAGTCGTTACAGGCTGCAACTTCGGAGTCACTGTCTGGGTTAATACCCTTTTCTGTAAAATGGGGGTAGTCACCCACTTAATAGTTTGGGGACAAAGGGAGACAATGCATATCGCTACTATTGTTGCCTATGGCCCTTTTATTTTTCCCTGTATTGACCCCTTCACTGCTTCTTGAAACTCCCCACCTTGGGCAAGGTGTTTCAGTGTTCTGATTCTCCCTGCAGTGCTATCTGTGACCCTGGCTCTCTTCCCCATGCTCTGCAATCACGGGCAGTCCCCCAGGTTCTCCTCTCGGCCCGAGTTTCCTCTGAGCCCCTTCATCTCTATTTGCAGACATCTCCTACATCTCTGTCTTCAAGTCTGACTTCTCTGGACTTCCGGTCAGCATTTTCTGGCCATCATTACCTGATTTCCCACTCTCCTCTAACACAGTGTACTTACAACCAAGGTCATTGCCTCTAAACCAGTTTTTCCCTCCAATCAGCCATGAAGACCTATAGATTTATTTCCCATTCAAGTATTTAGCAACTTTTCCTTCCTTTCCATTCCTGCTGTCACAATCAGTTCTGGATCTGCCAAGGAAGTGCCACTTCTGTCAGAGGTGGGAAGTCCAAAGGGTGGGAAGGCTACTGCAGTCCTGAATCACCCCAGCCCTGCAGCCACCACACCAACAGCCAGCAGTTGCTGCATTTCCACTGCCCAAAGCAGGAAATTTCTTTTCCTTTTTCTAATCTTCTATCAGTTCCTTCTGTTGATAGAGTCTAACAGGAAGCCAGCTGCAAGGAAGGAAGCCTGGGAAATATTGTTTGCAGAATTCCATCAGTAGTGAGTAGAGTAGAGCATGAAGGATGTTGAGCTGAGAGACAACAGGCAAATGACCAACATAGTCCACCACTTTGGCTACTTGGCATCCACACACACCGCTCTTCCCATATTTGAAATTCTAAACAAGTTTACTAGTCTGCCTTACAATATGCAGCTTTCCTTCATACAAAGACTCATGGTCTCCCCAAAAATGGGTGATACTAATTCTTCTTTTAGGTCAGTCACAATCTAACTTAATGGAACCATGCGATGTTTCCCTGGTGAGGCGTTCCCATCTTGGGAGCTAAGATCTCAGCAGGGAGAGGAAGCAAACATTCTGTAAGTGGGATATTAAAGGTAAAAGTGAAAGGAGGAACCACCACTTTTTTTCTAGAAGTGAGTATTCTATCTATGGAAAAAATAGCATCATATTAACGATGGTGTTTAAAAGCACCAGTGGTACATTAGTAACACTTCATCCATTTGGATTGGATAGCACCTCAGTCTCTCAGGGTGTCACCTGTCAGATGGGGCCAGGATGGAATTTTCAGTTGGTTATTCCACCATTTTATCAGGCAAGCTGCTTCTGGGTGATGGAGTACATGACAAGCTTCATGGTGACTAAGGAAAGAGGCCAGCCGGCATCCACAGCACAGGTCTTCTTGTCCACCTGGTTTGTGAGAGCTCCTCAGCAGCTAGTACCCTTTATTCAGCATTCATACAAGACACTTAAACCTCTTACCCTGTGTCCATTCCAACAGGTATATCCATCTACCTTTTCTTCACATGCCTTTCAGTGACTGATGCTTCTATCTGGTTCTTTCTAAATCCTTGAGCATTTGAACAACTGGTTAGGCCTTGTCCATGAATCAGGATAAAATCCATACCTGTGTCTATCTCTTTGTCCAGACCAAGTGGACAACCAGATGCCCAATGGGGATATTTCCCTCCCCATTGCCTTTCAGGGACATTCCTGATTGGAGTCATGATGTTGCAGCCATCCACTTCCAGCTGGTGCCAGCATATTGTGCAGAACCTCTAAACAAGGCCTTAACTCTTTCTTCCTCAGTCAGCTAGTTGTAGGGAACTCACCATGGGGCCATATGTGTGAGTTGAGGAAGGCAGCAATGTACTGGGAGGAGGTGTGTGGGAACTGTGCCAGCTGCTCAGAAACTTATTTGTGGATTAAGGACCTGTCCAGTCTAATCTTGTACCTACCACGTCCTCTTGATGATGGAGTGCTGCTGCACATGCCCAAATGTATAATTTGGTACATTAGTAACACTCATGTTAGGCAACTCAGGCATGGCTACTTGTTCCATGGTCAGCATCAAGCTCTAAGAGAGCCTGGTAGCATTTGAAAAGCTCTTTTTCAAAAGGACAATAGCTGGAGGGGTGCGATGATTAATTTTTTTGTGGCAACTCAGCTGTCCTGCAGTGTATAGGGGAGCTGGAATTCCAAATCAAGCTACCTGGCTCTATTGTCTATGCTTATAACTATAAGCTTGTCTATATCAACTTTTATCTCTTTGACTATTTAAAAAATTTTTTTAAAATTGATTTAAGAGAGGAAGGGAGAGGGAGAGAGAGATAGAAACATCATTAATGAGAGAGAATCACTGATTGGCTGCTTCCTGCACACCTCAAACTGGGGATCAAACTTGCAACCCAGGCATCCGGGAATCAAACCGTGACCTCCTGGTTCATAGGTCTACGCTCAACCACTGAGCCACACCGGCCGGGCATCTTTGACCATTTTTAACCTACAGTCTAGTCCAGGGGTGGGCAAACTTTTTGACTCGAGGGCCACAATGGGTTCTTAAACTGGACCGGAGGGCTGGAACAAAAGCATGGATGGAGTGTTTGTGTGAACTAATATAAATTCAAAGTAAACATCATTACATAAAAGGGTACGGTCTTTTTTTTTTTTTTAGTTTTATTCATTTCAAATGGGCCAGATCCGGCCCGCGGGCCGTAGTTTGCCCACGGCTGGACTCTAGTCTGAAACCTATATTCTTTGTGTCTTGGAGACTATTCTCTAAGACGGAAGTGGTTTTCATGGAAAAAAGATAGAGGTTTCTGATTGTAATTTCAGTTGACTCATTGTAGAAAAACAATGTGATTTTGTGTTTGTTAACCACATGTGTCTTCTCTCTTCAGCATGGAGATCTCCTCTCATCAGTCTCAACTCCTGCAACAACTGAATGAGCAGCGCCGGCAGGACGTGTTTTGTGATTGCAGTATTCTCGTTGAAGGGAAGGTCTTCAAAGCACATCGAAATGTATTATTTGCTAGTAGCGGCTACTTTAAAATGCTTCTTTCCCAGAACTCAAAGGAGACAAGTCAGCCGACCACAGCTACGTTTCAGGCTTTCTCCCCTGACACTTTTACAGTCATCCTAGACTTTGTCTATTCCGGCAAACTCTCGCTGACTGGTCAGAATGTCATAGAAGTGATGTCAGCTGCTAGCTTCCTCCAGATGACTGATGTCATTAGTGTATGTAAGACCTTCATTAAATCTTCGTTAGACATCAGTGAGAAAGAGAAAGACCGCTACTTCAGTCTCTCCGATAAAGGTGCCAGTTCTAATGGCATAGAACGTTCCTCTTTTTATAGCGGTGGCTGGCAAGAAGGGAGCAGTTCTCCACGCTCTCACCTAAGCCCAGATCAAGGAACAGGTGTAATAAGCGGGAAATCTTGGAATAAGTATAATTACCATCCAACTTCCCAAAGGAATACTCAGCAACCCTTGGCCAAGCAAGAACCAAGGAAAGATCCCATTAAAAAGCCCAGACATTTGAGATTGTCACAGCCTTCCGAAATTGCTCATTGTAAGTCAAGCAAGCGAGAAGCACGAACATCTGATTCTTCCAGCCACATTTCCCAATCTGAAGAGCAAGCACAAATTGATGCTGAAATGGACTCTGCTGCTGTTGGCTATCAGTACGGTCAAGGCTCTGACGTCACATCAAGAAGTTTCCCAGGTACCCAAAACGAGAATCTGTCCCCTCACTCAGGTTCCAATTCTATAGAAATGAAGCCTATCTCAACATACTCGTACTTTTAGGTGTTCTAGGCAGTTGAACTAAGTGAATTTTAAAATACATATATTTTTATTGATCTCAGAGAGGAAGGGAGAGAGAGATAACATCAATAATGCGAGAGAATCATTGATTGGCTGCCTCCTGCATGCCCCTACTGGGGATCGCTGAGCCACGCTGGCCAGGCTACCCCTAACCTCTCTTTATTATTTTTAAGCAAATCTCAGACATCATATGTTTTTTTTTTAAATATATTTTATTGATTTTCACAGAGGAAGGGAGAGAGATAGAGAGTTAGAAACATCGATGAGAGAGAAACATCGATCAGCTGCCTCCTGCACATCTACTGGGGATATGCCCGCAACCAAGGCACATGCCCTTGACCGGAATAGAACCCGGGACCTTTCAGTCCGCAGGCCGACGCTCTATCCACTGAGCCAAACCGGTTTCGGCAACAGACATCATATGTTTTAATCTGTAAATATTTCAGAATGTATTCCTAAAATATAGAATTAAACCACACTCCAGTACCATTGTTATACCTAAACAAAGTTAACAAATTCTTAATATCACTAACTAGCCTGTCAATATTCACATTTCCCTTGTTATACAGATTTCAAAAAAAATTTTTGGTTGTAGATAACATATTTTTAAATAAAAGCAACCTGGTTGATATTTACTAATAACATTTTCTTGTAGGATACTAACAGGAAAATGTATGAAATTGTATTATCATATTGCAGAGCTTACTAAAAATCCTGCTGAGTTCTAACCATTGACCAAGGCAAGCAAATAGCATAGAAAAATAGGAAATCTTGTTATATTTTTATAACAGCAATAGAGTCCCTTGGTCAGGTGCTAGTTGGTTAGAACAGGGGTGGGCAAACTTTTTGACTCGAGCCTTGGCCAGGTGCTAGTTGGTTAGAACATTATCCTGATACACTAAGGTTGGGGGTTCGATCCCAGGTCAGGGCATATAACAAGAATCAGCCAATGAATACATAAATAATGGAACAACAAGCCGGTCTTTTCCTCTCTCCCTCTCAAATCAATAAATAAAAAATAAATAAATAAAACAGCAATAAGGCATACTTTTTTTTTTTATCCTCACCTAAGGATATTTTTACATTTATTTTTAGAGAGAGGGAAGACAGAGAGAAATAATGATGTGAGAGAAACACATCAATTAGTTGCCTCTTACACATGCCCTGACCAGGGCCCTGGCCGAGGAGGAGCCTGCAACCCAACTAAAGTACTATGTGCCCTTGACCAGAACTGAACCCCAGATCCTTTGGTCCATAGAGGACACTTTATCCACTGAGCCAAACCGGCTAGGGCGAGCCATGCTTTCTTTATTTGGGCTCTGCCTTTTTATAATTCTAGGCTATTAAATCTAACTTCAGTAAAGAACAGTTGAATTAATAGCTATTAAGTTGAGGTTTGTTTCTGGTCACAACTAACATGTTGAATACATGACATTTAAAATAAAAAATTAGCCTGGCCAGCATGGCTCAGTGGTTGAGCATCGACCTATGAACCAGGAGGTCACAGTTGGATTCCAGGTCAGGGCACATGTCCGGATTGCAGGCTTAATCCCCAGTGTGGAGCGTGCAGGATGCAGCCAATAAATGATTCTCTCTTATCGTTAATGTTTCTGTCTCTCTCTTCCTCTCTGAAATCAATAAAAAAATATTTTTTTTAAAAAAGGACAAGATAAAGAACAGTTCCATAACCACAGGATCACTCATGCTGTGTTTTAAATGGGTTTTTTTTGTTTGTTTGTTTTTTAATATATTTTATTGATTTTTTTTACAGAGAGGAAGGGAGAGGGATAGAAAGTTAGAAACATCAATGAGAGAGAAACATCGATCAGCTGCCTCCTGCACACTCCCCATGGTCCCCAGTAGGGTGTGTGCAGGAGGCAGCCGATCAATGATCAGTGATTCTCATCATTGATGTTTCTATCTCTCCCTTCCTCTCTCTGAAATCAATAAAAATATATTATAAAAATAAACAAAAACATATCCCTGGGTGAAGATTCAAAAATAATAATAATAGCCCTGGCCAGTTTGGCTCACTGGACAGAATGTTGGCCTGTGGACTGAAGGGGCCCTGGTTCGATTCCAGTCAAGGACATGTACCTCAGTTGCAGGCTCCATCTCTGGCCCTGATCGGGCCATATGGGAGGCACCCAATCGATGTATCTCACTTCAGTGCTTCTCTCTGTCTCTCCCCTTCCACTCTCTCTGAAAATCAACGGAAAAATATCCTCGGGTGAGGATTAACAATAATAATAATATTAAAAAAATAAGAGAGCTTTACATTCCAGAATTTAAAACAAATTAAAGACCCTTGAAAGTGTTTCAACTTTAAAATTACTACAAGTGTATGAAAAACAAAGGCAAGGGGAATACAAACTTTAAGTAAAACAAGTTACTTAAAAGCTTCAACATTAAATATTTTTACTTTTGGATTGTATCTACAGTTTTAAAATCCATTACTATCTTTTTACATTCAATAACTATTGACTCTGACATTTAATAAGAAGGTAAGTGTGACAGTCTAAATTTACCAGACTGTAAATATATCAAATACTGAATACTGAAGTTAGAGATCTGTACTTATTGTTACATTGACAATCAAGTCTTCATTTCTTTCTACCTTTTCAAGATTGGACTCACCAAGTCTTTCTGGATATTTTTGTGTGATTAGAATTGTTGTTACGAACTTTCCAATGACTTAATCAAACTGTCTCCTGACAGATGATTTGCCCAGGATGAGATTCAAGTGCCCATACTGCACACACGTGGTGAAGCGGAAAGCCGACCTAAAGCGCCACCTTCGTTGTCATACAGGAGAACGGCCCTACCCATGTCAAGCTTGTGGGAAAAGATTTAGCAGGCTAGACCACCTAAGTAGCCATTTTCGAACAGTATGTATTTGACTTTTCATTCAAATTTTACTTCTTAAATACATGCAATTAGGATAATCAATTTATGATGGAAATCTTTTCTCACAACTCTACCATATTAAAATTTTTTCTAACTTAATGTTTTTACTTTGCACATAATGCATAATTCAATTTTTATGTTTTTCTTTTTATTCTTTGAGACCTTGAAGTCAGTGATATTCTTTTGAATATTCACTTTAATGCATTTAAAATCTAACAGGTTTTTATAGACTGGTCTTTTTGGAGCCAATATAAACTGTAAAAATGTTTTAAATGTCTGGGTCAGAATCACTTTAGATCCTCAGCATCTACTGGTGACTCTTGAATCCTTATCTGGTAGAATTTCTAGTTTCAGCTGTCGGGTATCTCTGCATGACACTGCCTTTCTAGTGTCCCTCTAGTTTCTTTACAGTCTCCTCAGGGAAGGCAGCAAGGTGGGTGATAGAACCACTCCCAGTCGAGGACTGGATTGTCAGAGTCAGAAAAATCTCAGGGAATTTGCTGGTCAATGCTCTAGTGGTTTAATACTGTAGTAACATTGGAACATTGTTCTGCTGATCATCTTGCAATAAGAATTTTTTCCAAAATCTGTTCTATTACTTGTACTTCAATTCCATTGATGAGATCCTTTTAATTTTAAAGGACACTGGGTACCTTAAAGTAATTTCTTCATGCATTGCTTTATAGTTATTTATTCAACAAATATACCTGAGCACCAATTATGTGTCAGACCCTTTTCTAAATGCTAGGTATACAGCAGTGAGCAAAACAGACAAAATGTCTGCCTTTATTAATCTCATGAAGCTAACACCCGAACTAAGATATGTAATATCTTACATATGTAATATGTACATGGCATATATTAGGTATTTGCAATTATTATTATTCTGAAAAGGTGTCCTGTATTATCTCAGATATCAAAATACTATTGGATTAATACTATTGGCCATTATTTAGAGAAAACTGGTGTGTAATATTTCAGTGACGTCAATTTATCACCAAAATCTTTGTCTTTTTCTAATAACTAGATGCTATTTTTTTTTAATTTAAAGGTCGTTGAGATTTAACTTTTTAAGTACATTTTTTAAAATTGATTTTAGAGAGGAAGGGAGAGGGAGAGAGAGATAGAAACATCAATGATGAAAGAGAATCATTGATTGGCTGACTTCTGCATGCCCTCCACTGGGGATAGAGCCTGCAACCCGGGCATGTGCCCTTGACCTGAATTGAACCCGGGACTTTTCAGTTTGCAGGTCAACACACTTCAGTGGTTCTCAACCTTCCTAATGCCGCGACCCTTTAATACAGTTCCTCATGTTGTGGTGACCCCCAACCATAAAATTATTTTTGTTGCTACTTCATAACTGTAATTTTGCTACTGTTATGAATCGTAATGTAAATATCTGATATGCAGGATGTATTTTCATTGTTTGCGACCCACAGGTTGAGAACCGCTGCACTAGATGCTAACTTAATAGGCTTTGAACATCTTAAGTTTATGAACTGATACCTAGAATATCAAATTGTCCTGCTTTTAAAAATCCTTTTTTATCACTGTTTAAATCTCTACACAGATTCACCAGGCATGCAAACTAATCTGCAGAAAATGCAAACGCCATGTGACTGATCTAACAGGTCAAGTGGTGCAGGAGGGAACCCGGCGCTACAGACTCTGTAATGAGTGCCTTGCTGAAGTTGGCATAGACAGCCTCCCCATTGATCTGGAAGCTGAACAGCATCTTATGTCCCCATCAGATGGCGATAAGGATTCCAGGTGGCATTTGAGTGAAGAAGAGAATAGATCATATGTGGAGATTGTAGAGGATGGGTCTGCTGATCTGGTCATACAACAAGTTGATGATAGTGAAGAAGAAGAAGAAAAAGAAATAAAGCCCAACATTAGGTAGCTGTAATGTGCACCAACAGAGCTGGCATGTCTGCAACTTACGTCGACTTCCTGTATCTCTCTCTTTTCCACGGTCAGAGACTGACTAACAAATTGTCAGACTGACTTAAAAGTAATGGCCTACTATAACCTGCATGCTTTCTGAACAGGCCATTGTATCCATTCTGAACTTTGTTGCCCTAAAACATGTTGCTGCACTGGAAAGAAAGACTTAGCTTGAGTTGGCATGATAGATGAACAGTTAATCGTCTTACTTTTATTACAGAGATGCCTTTTTTCTTTTAATATTGGAAGATCTACTTAGCAAACGTTTTTCAAATAAAATATTTTTAAAAATATTTTTATTGGTTTCAGAGAGGAAGGGAAAGGGAGAGAGAAACATCAATGATGAGAGAGAATCACTTATCAGCTGCCTCCTGCACGCCCCACACTGGGGACCGAGCCTGCAACCCAGGCGTGTACCTTGACCGGGAATTGAACCGTGACCTCCTGGTCATAGGTCAACGCTCAACCACTGAGCCATGCTGGCTGGGCTCAAAGAAAATATTTTAAAGAAATTCACCACAACCAAACTTCATGTAAGGTAATTTTAAGGTGTTTCAAAAACATAAACTATTGAGTTTTCATAGGGAACCAAGTAAAGCACATTTAAGAGTCAGGCACCCAAACCTGACTGAACTAATGTTATTCTATTAACTTAAGGTCCACACCAACCTATCATTCCGATATCCTAAATGATTTAGGATTATGGCAGAAGACAAATCTAAAATGTTTGAAATTGTTCATATTTGAACTTTTTGCCATTAAGTTAAAAAATTACTCATGCAGTTAGTAGTATTAAGAAGAGCAAAAACAGTAAAGTAGAGGCTGACCAGAGATTATATACAGATGCCATTTTCTTAAAGCAGGAAACTAATGATGCCTACAAGTCAAGGTAGTTTGTGAAGATGTGTCAATATAGTTCGCTTCCCCTCTAAAGAAAAAAACACAAGAACACTGGAGGTTCTGCCAGTTCTTAAGAGCAGTTTCTAACATTTATGTACTGCTTGCTATATTTTTTATAAAGTGCTATCTCACACATTTTCTCACCTAATCAGCGAGATAAATATTGTCTTTGATTTACAAATGAGGAAATTAAGGTCAGAAAGTTTATGTGGTGGGACTGGTGACTGGACAGGTTTTGATTTTTAAACAGTCCTCTTTCAACCTTTTCTCCTCATATTGTCCCCTGAAATGGTGAAGAAATGAAGTTGCACTTCACCAATCTGCTGTAGTTATAAAAGAAGCCTATCAAAATTAGAAAGTATGACAAAGAGGAATTTAATCATCTTCAACATGTTTTGAACTAGTTATTCATATAGTGCTAAGTAATGTCCCTACAGTATCTATTGACATGTTTTATGTCGTTATTTATATGTAAATTTTTTATGTAAAATGATTTGAAGAAGTTATTATCTTAAACACTTTAAGCATTTTTGCTTATCCTGTGTATATACTTTTTCAGAACAAACTTTTCTCATAGGATACAAAGTTAATTTTAAACTCTTCCCCTGTGTGACTTATGAAACATTCCAAAATTACAGGTAAATTGAAGAAGCATTATTTTACTTTACTTCTAAAGATAAAATTTATATACCAGAAGTAAAGAACTGACCTCCATAAAGGTCTCTGCAAGTTATCACAATAAAGCTTGATATAACTGAATTTTGATAGAGGCTCCATGTATTATACTGTATTTTTATTTTAATTCTCACCTGAGGACATGCTTAGAGAGAGGAAGAAGGTGGGGGGCGGGGGGAGAGAGAAACATCGATGTAAGAGAGAAACATTGATCAGTTGCCTTCTGTACATGGCCTAACCAGGGATCAAAGCTGTGACCCAGGTATGTGCCCTGACTGGGAATCGAACTGGCAACCTTTCAGTGTACAGGATGATGCTCAACCAACTGAGCCATTCCGACTGGGCTATTATACTGTATTTTTAAATACAGCCTGACATACCTCAAGATGATACTTTTTGTTATTTTTTAAATTTAATTAATGATTGTCCTTGATGCCAATTTGTGGGCTAAAATGATTAATTTCTTAAAAATTTGTATTAAGTAGATGAATAACCTTTTTTTTTTTTTAATGGTACTTAATTCTGAGACTTTTTCAAGATTCCTCTGATGGTAAATTTCCAGTTGCTTCAAGACTGGATAGTGTGCATTGAATTCATTGTTCTCCCAACATGACTGTTCCTGAATAAGGAGTCATCAGTATCCCAGTGAGGGAGGGAACAGTTGTCACTCTCTAGTTGTCACTCACCAGCTAGTGGTAACAGCTTTCCAAATTATAATCTGATTTTTAGTCATTGGAGCCAATAGGAAAAATTACTGATTTGAGCTTTATTCATAGAAATGAAGGAGTGCTTGCATGTATATACTCTAACGCACTTTATGACCTAAAAGTTCTTTTATGCTATTGTCTTATGCATGCAAACTTTACATACAGCAGCATGAATGTCAGCAAGGTCCACTGAACCCAGTGCCACTAGCACTGTAGAGCCTTATCAGAAATAATGCTTTCTTACAATTGTTTATAACAAGCATCAATCCTAACAAAACAGCTACCAAATTCACCAAACTACACAGCCTATCTGTTCTATCATTTTAGTATCGTAAAAGAACGTTCCTGACATGTTTGCAAGTTGTAAATAATATTCCAGTTATCATATGTATCTAAGACTTTAGAGACCAATTCTTTTCTAGAGTGAAACTATTTATTGGTTTCTGAGAAAACTAAATTCTTTGGCTTTTAAATGTGGGAAAATGTTACATAATGGTATAATCTGTTAATATAAGCTTTATTTATGCCAATGACTTTTTTTAATATTTGGAAAATAATGGGAATTGGTTAGACCAGTTTGCTCTTGCAGGAATGCTGTTTATCAGCTTCTGAACATCCTTCTAACTCTATGGTCCTTACGAGTGTCTTGTTGACGGGAAGAAGTTTTGCAAAAATAAAGCGCCACTGCAGTCGTGCCTACTGTCTGGAGAAAGCAAAATAGACTAGATCAATGTTTTAAAAGATTTTCTTTTCACCCAAGATAACAATGTCTTCTAATGAGTTGTTTCATAGAGAAGGCAACATTTAAGGAAGAAACTCTAAAATCAGAGCTGCTCTGGGTAAAGTCCCTTACAAGCCTTTCCCTAGGCACCTTGGTAGAGCTCAGTACAGTATTGAAAACCTTGGAGCTAGATAACTCTTCATTTCTCTTTAAGCGTTAGTCTCACTTTATTACTCCTATTACTCACTGCACTTATATGCTGACAACCATAGGTTCTCTTATGGCAGCATATCATCCTTATTATACAGAACTCAATTCATTGAAGTTATTTTGCCAAGTCATGCAATGATATCTTGACATTTCCACTCATAGTATATATATTTTTGAGTCCTAAAATTAATACTGTGGAAAATCCCTAAAAACAATACAGCGTAAGTAGATGTATTTAACTGGAAAGGGTGATAATAATAGGTACTGGAGGACCAAAATTTAGATTATAAATGGAAAGTTCTGTTATTTTATATTAGAGTGAATCAGTATTACTATTTATCATTTATATAACATTTTATATTTGCAAAGTATTTAATAATTTTTGTTATTCTTTACATATCTATGAAATAGGACAGTTATCCCACATGAAAGGTAAGGAAATTAAGACACAGAAATTAAGCAGCCTACCTAAGACAACCCAGTGAAACAGGAATTAGAATGATCCAATTTTTTGAATCCTGGAATATCAGCTTAATTCACTGAGATGTGTTGTTCATTATTTTATAAGATGACTTTATACAAGTAACAGCCAATTGTTTTAAAGCTGACATCATTATCATTGTATGTGGATAAATCCTATACAGAATAAATATTATGTAAAGTATGTGACTTTAGCTACAAGAGTTTTATTTTTAATTTATTTATTGAGAGAGATGAAGGGAGAAACACTGATTTGTTGTTCTACTTATTTATGCATTCACTGGTTGATTCTTTATGTGCCCTGGTTGGGGATTGAACCCAAAACCTTGGTTCAGCATCGGGATGCTGTTTCAACCAACTGGGGAGGGCACTTACAAGAGTTTTAATGATAAAATTCAGAGTATCACAGAAATGATACTGTTTAGTCAGCTTCTTTATATCTTGTGTGAAATTATAATTAATATCTTCTTTTGATACAGGAGTTTAACTATTCATACAAATGAAGCCACAAATATAATAAGAAAAATGGAAAACTTCATTCTCTAACATGTCAGTCTTTTCCCTACAGAACTTGTATTAATGCCAACAAAAAGTCAAATATGTTAAGCAATAATCCACACACAAAAGCAAGGGAAAGTTCAAAGAAGGTACATAAATAACCAGAAGCCTGTTCCTTTTCTTTTCTTTTTTTTAAATATATTTTATTGATTTTTTACAGAGAGGAAGGGAGAGAGATAGAGAGTTAGAAACATCGACCAGCTGCCTCCTGCACATCTCCTACTGGGGATGTGCCCGCAACCCAGGTACTCACTAAGAAACCTTCTGCAGCAATGTATCCATAAATTTAAAATTCTAAGTACTACACAGAAACAGGGGATCCAGTATAGTAGGGATCAAGCAAGTGGGATAGGTCCAAATAGCTTCCAAGAAGTGAGTTTCCAGTTATGTTGAAAAAGGACAAGATCGCCAGGTGAGAATCTGGGTAAAGACAGAAGACTAGTTAGTGGCTGCCCTTAGAGTTTGGAGGGATGGGAGAGATGACTGCTTAATAGTGGGTTTCTTTTTAGAAGAAACAATGTTCTAAAATTGATTGTGGTGATGGTTGTATAACCAAGAATACTAAAATCCACCAAATTGTCCTTTAAATGGGATAATTATATGGTATGTGAATTATATCAATAAAGTTACAAAAACAAGAGAAAATCTGGGCAAAAATTCAAAAGTAGGAACTGAGGAGTTACATGGTCTTTGCTGGTGCATGTGGGTGGGCTGCACTGGTAGAGAGATCAGGAGAGGTCATGGGGACAATGATAAAGCCAGAAACAAAGCTGCCCGATAATTTGTTCATATTTCTTCTCAATCTAGGGACAATAAATGGAAGGGCAATTGGTTTGGCGTAAGGGGATGGGCAGAGCTTTTGAAAATATATGCTCAACTTGGATGTTAGAAAGAAAACTTGATTAACACAGGAGACTTGGAGTAGAGAAGCAGGAGAAGAAGTGGCTGTTTGCCCGTCTAAATAAAGGGAGACCAAAATGGCACTGGCTACCAGGGTTGTTTCTAGGATGGCCACACTCCCTAACCAAGCACTGTGGGCTTTTTAAAATTAAGGAGAAAAAGGGGCTGTTAGCATTTATGCTTGCCTGAATAACAGTAATGAATACTAGCCCGAGTTTACTGAGCATTTATACAGTCAGGCACTGTCATAAGAGCTTTATGTGTATACATTTATTTAATCCTCTCAACAACCCCGCAAGTACTATCATCACTACTTAAAATGAGGAAATTAAGGAAGAGATTAAGCAACATGCCCAAAGTGGAGTTATTAAGTGGTAGAATCAGGACTTGAACCCATGATCTGGCTCGTTTGTGCTATTAATCACTACAACCCTAAAATAAAAATATTAGCACAGTAGTGTTTAAATTCCACAGTTCCAAATATCAGTCCAAGATGACTCCCTTCCTCTTCATTTACAAAAGGATTCTTAACTATCCTAGGAAAGCTGGGGTACTTGTATGCCAACAATAATTTGATAAAATATCAATTTTAAAAAATGTATCTGAAAAAAAAGTATGTGGTGAGGGGGGGAACCTAACTTCATATGTAAAGGGTAACATATTCATTTTCCTTCTATGCAGTATCTTCATTTTGGCATATTTTAAAACTAACAAATTTTTAAAATAGTAATAAATTATATATTTATTATAAACTAAAAGAAATAGAATTTATATTGCATAATTACATCTGACTTTTTACTGAATCCCATTATCTAGCACTGGTGGAAAGAGAAATGGCTATGCTTTTTCTCCTAGTCAAGTTTGTAGCCTGCTTGGCTTAATATATCCCAAGAGGCCTTGCTCTAGATGTGGCTCTCCCACTGCCCTCATGGTATCCCCTTATTCATTTTCACAGTCAACCCAAGTAGCCCAGGATGTGCAAAGGGGTCCATGAAAAAAAGAGCCCCATCTCAGTCTGGAAACTCATTCTGACAAAGGTAAAGAGATTCCAGACATTTTTTTTGCTTGGAGGCCCACAATCCAAATTTGAAAAATGTGTTTAAAGAAGGTTAAGAAGCACTACCCCAGCGATCCTGCTACATTAAATTGAAGAGCTACAGGCTCTTTGCTTAGCCTTCCAATACCCAGGGAAAATAATGCAGTGCTCAGAGAGAACACTTAGAAAACTCATAATCTCTTCCTCTTAGGTCAGTGGTTCTCAACCTTCCTAATGCCGCGACCCTTTAATACAGTTCCTCATGTTGTGGTGCCCCCCAACCATAAAATTATTTTCGTTGCTACTTCATAACTGTAATTTTGCTACTGTTATGAATCGTAATGTAAATATCTGGTATGCAGGATGTATTTTCATTGTTACAAACTGAACATAATTAAAGCATAGTGATTAATCACAAAAACAATTATGTAATTATGTATGTGTTTTCCGATGGTCTTAGGCGACCACCGTGAAAGGGTCGTTCGACCCCCAAAGGGGTCGCGACCCACAGGTTGAGAACCGCTGTCTTAGGTCACGTTCAACTTACTATAATGATATATGGCACCACCCAGATATCTTTTCTCATCTAAGTGCGAATAAATAGCAACTTTGCAAACTCTTGTATCACAGGAAAGAATACTCAATGAAGAAAACAGAATAATGTTGCAAATCAAACTAAAGCAGTTCCATTTTTTAGAAATTATCTACTTTGAGTTCAGATTTTATTTTACATTTTAAATATACTTTTATTGATTTCAGAGGAAGAGGTAGATAGAAACATCAATGATGAGAGAGAATCATTGATTGGCTGCCTCCTGCACGCCCACTACTGGGGATTTAGCAGGCAACTCGGGCATGTGCCCTGACTGGTATCGAACTGTGACCTCCTGGTTCATAGGCTGATGCTCAACCACTGAGCCATCTTGGCTAAACAAAAGTTCAGACAATTTTAAAGTTGTTTTCCTGGCCTCCTGTCTTCTCAGAAATGAAGAGCTTAAATAATTTTTAAAAACCAAAAAATTAAAAAAAAAAATTCTCGGTACCAAGGTAGCCCTGCAAGGGCAGGGCAGGGTTCCTAAAAAAAAAAAAAGAAAGAAAGAAAGAAAAAAAATTCTCCCATTCTTCTCTAACTGTATAAATATACTGGCTTTAATATAAAATTACATGATAGAAGGGCCCATTTTTAAGGGCATTAAATTTTTCTTGTGGAAAAACAAGAACATGTCAGTATATCAGTGTTTAAAAAAAAGTGAGATAGAAAATCAGGCTCTTTCTAGAGAAGTCTCCCAATTATTCAATTAAAATTATTTCTTATAAGATATCCAACTGGAATACAGGATGGCTCTGTCCTACAGCAATCTAAAATACAACCTCTTAATATACATATAGAAAATATATGTCTTAACCAATTTGGAGGGAAAGCAAAATCTTGATTGTAAAATTTCTCAAATTATCATTTTTTCTCCCAAATTGGATTCGATAAGAGTGTGGAGGCTTCAGAGTCTCTCGGACTGATGTTTACACCAATGATCCCTTTTGGGACCAGGCTGGAGGGCTGGCATTCCATTGGAAGGATGTGAGGCACCTGTTGCGACAGCAAGGAATTAATAAATAAGGAATCATACTTGCCACCTGAAGAATTCTTTAACATTTGAATAGTTAGTACAGACCAAGACGATGCCTTGATTTTCCATTTGTGGGAAAGTCATACTTTAAGTCAAAAATTTCTGTTCTGCAAACCCAAACCATCATATTGTCAGAGACTGTAGAATTTATATTATGGTATCTTCTCAAAAGGACGAGAAAAAAACAGTTCTTCATAGGAGTTTTTTCTTGATCTTAAATGTCAATGATCACAAACACTTCTGGCTTCTCTTCAGTATAGACCTGCATGGCTGAGTATGTTATTGCCTTGACTTCAGTTCCCTAAAGTTGGGATTAGAGAAAAGACAAATAAGAAACAAAGGACAATGGAATCAGAATCATTAATTCTAACAATAATTGGCAGAAAGTCAAAATTTTATTATGGAAAAGTAAAAACAATAATTATCAAATTGGTTTAATAGTATACATTGATCCAATAAAAAGAACAGTACACAGTAGATAGAGCACTGAACTGGAGTTAGGAGATGCAACTCTAATCCTGGCTTTGTTTCCACCTGGATATGGAAGCTATCTGACCTCTGGGCATCAGCTTTTTTTACTTATCAAATTGGTTGAATCAAACAACACAAAGTCTTCCTACTGTTTGCTCAGGGCTCCTCAAAACTCCTCCTTGCAGTCTAACCTGGGCCCTAGGAACTCGGCCTGTTCTCTTCTCAGCTGCCAATAATCACTCTACGCCGTAGGGTCCTTCTCTCTCCACATGTTTCTGATATATGACAACACCCTGCCCCAGTTTAGAGCCACAGGATTTGATATTCTCTTAGTTCCTTCTACAATAAGTCTTAAAAAAAAAAGTGGAATATTTTGGAACATTTTTTATTTATTGATTTTTGAGAGAGAAACATCAATGGTTGTTTCACTCATTTATGCATTAATTGGTTGGTAGTTGTATGTGCCCTGACCAGGGACTGAACCCAAAATTGAGCTACCCGGCCAGGGCCCTCTACAATAATTCTAAATGTATCAGAGAATAGAGAACTGGCATTTGCTAGCTCTATGGCACCAAAGAAATTTGAATATTTCAATGGATTTGAGTGGCACCCGAACCTCTGCTTTCCCCGCCCACTCTGCCATAATCCCCTCAGGAAACAACAACCTCAATCAAACTCAACTTTCTGCCTGTGGAAGCATCCACCATGCTGAATGGTATCACCTTTAAAGTCTGTTCACAATTCTCAAAAGGCCACTTGGCACTGACCAGTAATCCTACATTTACCACTAAATTCACTTTCTCACTCTGAGGCAACTGAAATTTCACATTTTAACCTCTAGCCTCCCTCCTTCATTCTCATTCTCTCTTAACTATGCTTTCTAGAGAACACAAGAGCAATCAATAAGAACTGACTCATCTTCCCCACATCAAATCTACCATCCAACTCTATCTGTACTCCCACCAGCCTTTCCTCCTGTAATAATGGCCAATCCCTGCTCTTATTAGAAGGCCAACTTCTCTTCAATACTCTATCCCACACTCCCCCACTCCCCGCCCTTACCAACTTAAGGTCTTTGCTCTGAAATCATTCTCTCCCTCTCCAGCATGATCAATTTTCCTCAATATACTAGATCATTTCCAATGTTCTCTGCCCACAAAGCTTAAAACATCTGGCCCTTTACAGGAAAATTTCGCCTGCTCTATTCCAATAGACTTAACTAATACAGAGTGAAGCCACACAGGTTGGCAAATACAGATTCTAGAGAAGCAGAGGTAGAAAGTCCTTTAGAGAACATCTAGGCCAAAACCTTTACAGAGGAAGAAATCAAAGCTTGAAAAGGCAAAGGGACTTACTTTTTTTTGGTTTATTTGTTAATTCTCTCTAAATCAATTCTATTGATTTTTAGAGGGAGTGCAAGCGGGGGGTAGAAGGAAAGAGAGAAAAACATCGATGTGAGAAAGACACATCAATTGGTTGCCTCCTGATGTGCCTCAACCAGGACTGGGAATGGAACCTGTGGTCCTTCAATGCACAGGCAAATGCTCTAACCACTGAACTCACTGACCAGGGTGGGACTTAAAACTTTTAAGTCCCACAATAATCAATAACAAACCTGCCCCTAGAACCTAAGTGCTGACTCTTTTTTTTTTTTTTCCGGTTAATCCTCACCTGAAGATATTTTTTCCATTGATTTTTAAAGAGTGGAAGGGAGCAAGGGAGGGAAGGAGGAGGAGGAGGAGGAGGAGGAGGAGTAGGAGGAGGAGGAAGAAGGAAGAGAGAAACATTGACATGAGAGATATAGCAATTGGTTGCCTCCCGCACGCCCAACTGGGGCTTCGGGATCAAACCTGAAACTCAGGCACGTGCCCTTGACCAGGAATTGAACTCCAGACCCTTTGGTATGGGCCAACACTCTAACCACTAAACATCACTGGCCAAGGCACAAGTGCTAACCCTTAACCCATCAAATTAGATGTGTGAAATCAGTGTTTTAACATAATATGTCCAGATAGGTCAAAGACAACTGAGAAAAACTTACCACTTTACACCAATTTATTAGAATTCATTGTAGTTTACTATTACATAACACCAAATTTTATGGTAAGAAAGTATAAAATGTTTTAGTGGCTGGATTAAAAACATACCTGAGGATGCTTGGACAATGAGAATTCTTCCCCCCACCTTGAAAAGGAAAATTAAAACATGATTAAAATTACCCAAACTTAATATTTGTTCTCTCTTTACATATTTTAAAATAATCCTTACAAATATAGTTAAGATACTAGAAAGCCAAGAGATGGAAGGAGTATAAATTTCAGTTTGGTTGCTAGCAGATACAGCTACTGAGGAACTTATGTGCAACAGCCATTTCAACAAAGTCGATAGTTAAACTAAAAAAAAGTGCCCTAGTATAGTGTACATAGGTAGACTCTCAACACTCTGTAGCTAATCCAAAATTTTCACTGTATTCAAGGCTAAAAACTAATGAAATATCATCCCCCCTTGGGAAAGCAAAATAAAGATAACATATTCTATAAGACAGTCTGAATTTGGTTTGCATTTTGTAATTAAAAAAAAAAAAATCCATGGTCTGTAGATAGAAGGCCCTACAAAGGTACTTTCCTAGAACTTGACTAGAAGTATTCTCTCTCCCTTCCACACTAATGTGGCTGAAGATCCCAGTAACAGAAGCAGCAATAGTAATAGAGTTAAGTTTTAAAACTCTGTTCAACCATTTATTAGCTAATTACCCTGGACAAGTCTATTTCCTCACCCTAAAAAAAGAGGTATTAAGTCCAGCTGGTGTGGCTCAGTGGTTGAGCATTAACCCATGAACCAAGAGGTCATTGGCTCAATTCCCAGTCAGGGCACATGCCCGGGTTGCAGGGTAGATCCCCAAGAAGGGGTGTGCAGGAGGCAGCTGATTGATGTTTCGCTCTCATCGATGTTTCTATCCCTCTATCCCTCTCCCTCTCTCTCTAAAATCAATAAAAACATATTTTAAAAAAGAGGAGTTAATAAAAGACTTCACTTTACAAAAAGAAACATAAAAATAAAATTCAACATGAAATGAAAAAGATAGGCTTTATATAAAAAAAGATATCGAGTGACTGAAGAAACTTGGGAAACACCAAGGCAATTAAAGTGACCTAATCAAGAGTTCACAAAATCTGGAGGAAAAGAATAATTTTATAAAAGAAACTGGTTTGAATGGAGTACAGGTGTGAGGATCTGAGAAAAGACAAATCAGTTTCCCATCACCAAGCTAGGCTTTACGCAATTATCTGTGCCAACTAGCAGTTATATACTTTTTATGCTAAAAATCAACAAATTGGCCTGGCCAGTGTGGCTCAGTGATTGTCAACCCATGAACCAGGTTCGGTTCCTGGTCAGGGCATATGCCCGGGTTGCAGGCTCGATCCTCACCCACTAGGGGCTTGTGCAGGAGGCAGCCGATCAATGACTCTCTGTCATCCTTGATGTTTCTATCCCTCTCTCCCTCTCCATTTCTCTCTCTGAAATCAATTTAAAAAAATAATAAAATAATTATAAAATAAAGGCCATGTGCAGGGGATTAAAGTTTTTTAAAAAATCAACAAATTGGGCCCAGCCAAAGTGCTCAGGCAGTTGAGCATTGTCCTATGCATTGAAAGGTTGCTGGTTCGATACTCAGTCAGGGCACAGACCTGGTTTGGGGGTTTGATCCCTGGTTGGGGAGCATACAGAAGGCGATGGATGTTTCTCTCTCACGTTGCTGTTTTTCTCTCTCTCTCTCTCTCCCTCCTCCCCTACCTCTCTCTAAGCATGTCCTTGGGTGAGGATTAAAAAAAAAAAAATCAACAAATTGGGAATCAGGCTTAACAACTCAAATCAAGTTTGTTCTGACAAGTTTCGGCCTCCAAAGTTCTCCCTCCTAAGTCTCTAACAAAGCTTAACTAATTGAAAAGCCTGTACCTACTGGGATGCAATTGGTCCTCTGACTTTTCTATCTTCCTGTCTGTTAAGTTCAGTGAAGAATATAACTTAACATCTTTCATGACCTGCTAGTTAAATTTTCAAACTTACCCAATTGACCGTAATTTGAAATTTACTTGATCAAGACTAAGTACTTTTACTTCCTAAAGAGAGAAAAAAAATTATTTTAATGTTTTAAAATGATCATTACAGACCATCTGCCAAACACACTTCTAGGTTATTTCCTCTTCTAGATAAAATAGCATACAACTTCTATGATGCAAAGAAAATTAAAACGTTAACTAATATAGAATGACAAACTAAATATATTTCACAGAGATAATGTTTTATTCTTACATATTCAAGGGAGGCATTCTTGAAAATGTATAATCTAAAAACTTTGAGTCAAAAGAATTCTTCTGTAAGATAGAGGATGACATAAGATTTCAATCACTCTCAGTCTATTTTTTTCAACTTTATTGAGGTATAATTGAAGCACTCGTAGCCTATTTTTATGTAATATTCTAGGCATCTGAACTCTGTAAAACGAATGACCCAGTTGGAAGGGTATACATAGTAAAGCTGGTAAGGGAGAGAATGAAGGGATTATGGAAGCAAGGAGGGGCCATGTGCACTAGATAACAACGATGCTAGAGAGGTGTTCCCTTCTACAGATTGATGGCTACAAGCAATTTCAATCTGGCCTTTCCTTTTTCAAATTAAGGAAAACTAAAAGCACCAATTTTTAAACTTAAGCCAACATGGCAGAGCTACTAAATTTCAAATGGGGCAAAAAGAACATATAAATGGACATAAATATAGCTCAAACTTGGGAAACATAAAAAGTGTCAATAAAGATAGTAGGTACATTCTTATCACACAATCCTGATTAGTGACATATATAGTAAGAGATCAGCCCAGCTGGTGTGACTCAGTGGTTGAGCATCGACCCATGAACCAAGAGGTCACTGGTTCAATTCCTAGTCAGGGCACATGCTTGCACTGTGGGTGTGATCCCCAGTAGGGGTTGTGTAGGAGGCAGCCAATCGATGTTTTCTACCTCTCTCTCCCTTTCTCTCTCTCTCAAAAATCTATAAAAACATTTATAAATAAATAAATACAAATGGCATACACATAGGCAAACTCAGGTAAACCAAGAAGAGCCTATGGCCATTATAATCTCTGCAAATCAATATCATCAATACATATCTGTATGGCATGGTTTTACATCACATGTCCTACTTTAAATCACTTGTTCCATTTTAAAATATGAACTAAGAACCCATTTGCTCAGTTAAAAATGAAAACTCCCTGCTTACCCGAGGTATGAAGAACTCCTCAGCACTGAACTTATAAAGCCACTCATCCAAAAAGTGAAACAGAAGAGACTGCAAATCATCTCCTACACAGAATCAAAGAGAAACATAAGAATATGATGCTTAATAATTCTCATCTCCAATAACTTGTTCAAATTTATTTTTTAGGCAAATTGAGAGAGGAAGAATAGGCTCATAATCAATTTGTTGTTCTTAGTGTGAAAATATTCTGAAATTATGTAGAATACTGCACACTTGTATAACAATTTCTTCCTTGTAAATAAACTGGTTACCTTGTGTTTCTACTTCTATTGCTTGGAGGGGCTCCACCGTGTCAGTATCTGTCATGTAACCAAACATGGCCATTGCACATTGCTCGAAAGCTTCCTCCAGAGTATCTCCCCATGCATGTAACCTAAAGAAATACATTCATGCCCTGAGTAATATAATCCACTGCAAGAAAGAAAACCTGACAGCAAAGTCAAAATAAAATCAATATGAATAATACAAAACCAAAGGCCTCAACTCAACTTAATAGCACTGAAACTGGATGCTAGTAAACCACCATTTCCACTTTCAAAAGAAACCAAGAGAAAAATTAAAACTGGGGACAAGATGAAAACATCAGCCTTCTTGCCCTGGCCGGTTGTATGGTGGTTAGAGCCTCGAGCATCAACCTGCAGACTGAAAGGTCGCGGGGTCAAGGGCATGTACCTAGGCTGCAGATTCTCCAGCCCCAGTAAGGGCACTTGCTGCAGGCAACCAATCAATGTGTCTCCCTCATGCTGATGTTCCCCTCTCTCCCTCTCCTCCCTCCCTCCCGCTTTCTCTAGAAATCAATAGTAAAATATCCGTGGGTGAGGATTAAAAACAAAACATCAGCTTTCTTATTTAAGCACACGGTTTCAAAAGCATAAACTCCAGCTATACTCACTGGACATCTGCTGTATGATCCAAATCTGAGGAAGAGAATGAAAAACACTTGTAAGTAACTAAACTTTACCTGCTAATCACAAGAAAAGAACTCTAATTCATTATTAAGAACATCAACCTTGAAGAGAGAGAAAATGTGGGCAGATCACACCTTTTGCTATCCATTTACACAAAAGTTAATTGCTTTAATAAGGGTTATTTTTAAAATTTCTTCTAAGCATTTACAGTTGTTATTCTGTTAATATGAATTAAATAAATAGCTAAAGAACTAATAGCTAGCTCCCACTGGATCTGTTGTCTCAACATTTCAGTCTATTCTTCATTCATATTATGACTTCCATCAATTCTTCCCACTTAGGATCACAAATATTTGGGGTAGAAGAAGTCTTAGAGATCATTTAATATATAATTCCTTCACTACAAGAAAACCCCCAAAATCTAGAAATTGTGTGACTTTTTCAGGACTACACTGTTGATTAGAGGTAGAGTTGGGACTAGAATTGAGGTTTTCTGACTTCCAATTTAGTGCTGCTTAAACCATAATACCATCTTCCAGTGGCACTCAAGGTTCAAACTCATCTCTAATTCACTCAGAAACATTACTGAGGACTTAATATGTTTCAGGCACCAAGCAGCTCATGACCAGAAATGACAGGTTAAAAGAAAATAACTAGTATTAACCCTAGAGAAATGAAGCATATATTCACAAAACAACATGAGAATATTCACAGCAATTTTATTCCCCCAAATTAAAAACCCAATGTCTGTCAAGAGAACAAATAAAACAGAGGAATACAATGCAGTCCTACTCAGCAATAAAAAAGTGTGGCCCTAGCCAGTTTGGCTCAGTGGATAGTGTTGGCCCTTGGACTGAAGGGTCCTGGGTTCTATTCCAGTCAAGGGCATGTACCTTGGTTGCAGCTTTCTCGGGCCCTGGACGGATGAGAGCAGGAGGCAACCAGTCAATGTGTCTCTCACATCAATGTTTATCCCTGTCTCCCTCTCCCTTCAAATCAATGGGAAAATATCCTCGGGTGAGGATTAAAAACAACAAAAAGTGTGAACTACCAAAACTATATTAACAGGAACCTCAAAAATGTTAAGTAAAAACTGCAGAACTCTCAGCACCTAACAACTCCATCTACACTCTGCACTGAGACCTGGCCAAACTTGAGTATGGCTTCTACCAGCAGAAAGTCACCCAACTTCCTAGAATTATACACTTCACCCCTATCCATACCCCCCATTACAAGGTCTGCTTGAGAAAGTGAAAGACAGTCTGAAGAATTTACTGTTTGTTCTAGCCAACACCTGACCATAGGCCCTTGAACTCTGTTGCTTAGAGCATTTACTAAAATGAGCTTACGTTATGAATATTTATCTCTTACAGCTCAGAAGTGTCTTTCTCAAGGACTCCAGAGTCATTCTTTTAAAATGTAATCACCAGGAAGGACTCTGTCTCTGTGGGAGGACAGAATTCTACCTTTGACAACTGCTAGCAAGCAAACACTGCTGGCCTAATCGAATTTACACTGACCCAACCTTCTGTAATTTTTCACTTCTCAGTCTCTACTCAGCTCTCCCCTCTTCCTCCTCCTTCATTCTCCCTTTAAAAGGCCCAATCAGCTCTGCACAAATCAGAATGGAGCTGAGCTCTTTCTCCTACTGCCAGTAGCTACTAAATAATATCCATCATCACTTTAATGTCTGGCTTTGTTTATCTTTAATACTGAGTGAATAAGCCAGACATAAAGAATCTATACTGAGATTCCACTTAAATGAGACACTAAAACAGGCAATATTAAGCTACGACAACAGATATCAGAACAGTGTCTACATCAAGGTGTGGAAGGGCCTAGGGCACTCACTGGAAAGAAGCAAAAGGGAATTTTCTAGAGTGATGGAAATGTTCTAGAACTTGATTGGGGTGTTGGTTACACAGTGTATCTGAGTATCAAAACTCAATGGGCTTTATTTTACACTTAAGATCTCAGCATTTTTACTATATGTAAAGTATACCTCAATTTAAAAAAGTTTTTTAAACAGATAGATTGCTATAGGGCAGTGTTTCTCAAATTTTTTGGTCTCAGGACCCTTTACTCTCTTAAAAATTATTGAGGAGCCCAAAAAGCTTTTGTTTATGAGTTGTACCTGGCAATATTAACCACACTAGAAATTTTAACTGAAGAAAAATTTTAAATACTTATTAATTTAAAAATAACAGTAAGCAGACAGATTTGGAAGCTGAGAGCAGAGTGAAGGTCACTCTGTGGAGCAGACAGGTGACGTTCGGGAACGTGGACACAGAATTCACTAAGGAGAAGTGAGAATGCCTGCACCAGCTCAGAGGGACTTGACAGGTATGTGATGTGGGAAAATCACATCCCTGCTCTCCCTGGATGAGGAGCTCCTAGGCACAGAGTCCAAGAACCATTTCAACTCACATCCCCCTAAGTGGCATTATCAGAAACAGAACCTGTTTTCTAGCTGCAAAGACAAGTCTCTTAACCATGATGCTATATGAAGAAAGGTATTCAGTTTCATACTTAAGTCCTCAACATCTGTACTTATTGTTGCTGATGTCCTTTGCCATTTTAAATGGTTTTATCCTCATAAATAATTGTGACTGTGGCAATTTATAATTATGTCTATAAATTTACTTTATATGCCAATATTACCTATGACTAAATACTTAAGAGATGCAAATAAGATGAAAATGCACTGACTACCATACAATATGTAAGAAAGATTATCCAAGACTAAGTGTTGCGTTTATAGGGGCCAGAATGGCTCAATATTCTGATGATCACAGAAGATGCATTTGTCCTCACCCAGGAACAAGTGTACAATAGTAGTAACCACTGAAATCTTTGTACCATAATATGGTGGACTAATCTATGAGTTTTGAATTATATATAAGAGATAAAACACTGTAAGCTAGAGGCTAAATTATTGATTATCCTATATAATAAAAGGCTAATATTCAAATTGTCCCCTCGACTGGGAGTTCAACCAGGGGGGAGAGGGGGCGGCTGGTCCAAGGCCCCTCCCCCTGACCTCCCCTCCATCGCCCCCCCACCTCGATGCGGGGTAGAGCCGAGGCCCCTTCCCCCCTACCCTCCTGCCAGCCTGGCCCAATCCACCTGGGATGGGCTGGCCGGATCCCACCCAGGCCTCTAGTATATGATATAGTTGATTAACAATGAAAGATTACATGACAAAAAAATAAAAAACAGGTGTATTCTATTTAACATTAATTGCATATTTTATGAAAAATAAAACTATGTTTTCAAAATACTTAGTGAGAAAAGTATCACTATTTTGCATTTTTGCAAATATTTTTAATGACTGACTTTCAATGTATTGATTTAGGTGGAGAACACACAATCCAGCCTCACAAATATGCAGGAATAAAGGAAGGAATATTTAATAGCTTTTCAAAAAACTCTATGTAGTCTTCCTTGAAGTTACATCAAAACTAGAAAAGGCCCAGCCTGTGTTGCTCAGTGGTTGAGCCTCCACCCATGAATCAGGAGGTCACAGTTCAATTGTGGGTCAGGGCAGGTGCCTGGGTTGCGGGATACCCTGAAGGGGGTGTGCAGGAGGAAGCCCACTGTTGATTCTCACCTTGATGTTTCTATCTCTCCCTTCCTCTCCTTTCCTCTCTCTGAAATCAATAAAAAAATATTTAAAAATAAACTAGAAACGTGGTAGTTTTTTAAAGGTTGGTTTACAATATCAAATCTGAGGCTATAACAATGAACTCTTACTCTATCTTGTGCGTTAATAAAGTCTGTAGCTACTGGGAAACTGTCCTGAACATGATGGCAGATACAAGTTTTCCAAAATTTTAATTGCACTTGAAAGCTTGAATTTTACCATTGCCAACAAACACTGTGTAATTTTCCTTGATGGAATGAATCACTTTTTATTTTCAAGAAAACATCTGCCCAAATACTCATGTCTGAATAACAATGGTATTGATGGGGGAAATAAGACATTTTTGGGGGGCTAGCAACCTGAATCTGTGCCAGTAACCTAATGTACATTCTTGACAGCCTATACGGAAGTCACTGCCCCTTTCTCCACAATCTGGTCTAGCAAGACCTGTTTTCATACTTACTCCCAATGTACAAAGGGGCCATAAACAGAGACTGTAACAGCTTAGCTACAGGGAGGTCACCTACAACATCTAACTCCCCCATTCTGAGGGGCTGTGCAAGGCCACCACAAAAGCCTGGCGGTTAGGAAACAGATAGAAAACAAAGAAACCGAAGGGCATAAAGAGGAAGCTCCTCCACACTGGCTCACTCGGGGTTTGGAGGACTGACCCCGAGTCACTGTCCTAGTACATGTGAGACATATGAGAACACACGGGTTTATCCCGGACCCCCAAGTACTCCTGTGTGTTTTTCGGTCGCCTGGTAAATTCTGTAGCAGTATGTCTTGCAGTCACTCTTTTGAGAAAAAATGTTGTTCTGTGAAAAAAAAAAAGGTTCTCTCACCTGGCCACCCTCTACCCCACTGTTGGGAGATACACGGGGGCTACACATCCACGCAAACGCTCGAAACTACGGTTATCTTTAGAATACACTAGAATCCCACAAGACAAATGTGATGAGGCATATGCAGAAGAAGTTCAGGAGACTGTAAAAGCGGGAGCCCGGGTTCCCCGACTCTCAGACTCCGCGAACAAGTACAAATGAAACCACAACACAGGCGACGTGGGATCGCACCTGAAGCGGAAGCGGTAAGCGAGCCAGAAGGCAGGAGAGCAGGTGGAAGAAGCGAGCCTCATACTCACACTCGTACTTCCGATTGACTGGAGGATACTTGGCCTTGGTGGCCTTCTGCTTCGCATTCAAATTGTAGTCCCGAATATCTTCCTCTTCCTGCGCCATGACTGCAGCCTCGGACATTCCACTTCCGCCTTTCATCAGCAGGACTTCGGTCCTGATTTATAACTTCCGCTCTAGACTCCGCCCCGTTGGCACCCACCCTTAAAGCACCAGGACTTCTCAGGGACTTGCTTTATCCTAAGGCTTCCGATTTAGGCCTCGTCCTTCGGAGCACATCTTTCAAAAAGTCAAGGCCCCGTTTCCTGGGCTTGCGCCATCCATGGTTCTAAGGACTAAGGAAACAACTAAAGTGGAGGACCTGCGGAGCAAGGGACACTTGAATTAGACACTTCTAGGTCTCAGTGATAGAAGCCTTTTATTGCTACCGCGGTTGATAACTACTAGACCGGAAAGAACCCGAGGTTTCTCATCTGAGTACTTTGAAGGGGTCGTTAGTTTAACAGCCTTTAAGAAAATGGCTGCCCCCGGGAGAGTGCGGACTGAACCGCTCACGTGACCCTGACGGGCGGGAGGGGAGCGCACTCCCACCAGCCCTGCGCGCGCGCAATCGAAGGAAGTCGGCTCCCGGCTGGGAGGGGGGAGGGTAGGAGCGGAGCGCGCGCCTCCGCTCC
>NW_005370065.1:814109-822882 GCF_000412655.1 Myotis brandtii
ACTCCGCGCGTCTGGATAGGCTGCGAGCGCGATTGCCCGCCCACCTGGCTGCTCGGTGCGCTCCGATTGGTCGGTGTTGGCGCGAAGGTCCGCGAAGCAGCCCTCACGCAGGGACAGCAGGAAACAATAGAGGCCGCGCGCGGAGAGCGAGCGTTCCGTAGCTTCCCCGCCCCTCCCGCAAAACGGTAGACCTCGGGATCCCCCTGGCTTTCCTGCACGCCATGGCCGACAAGGAAGGTGAGGGTGCCGGAGTCACCCTAGGAGGCGGAGGGGTGCCGGACTTGCGTTGCGGCCTTTACTCGGCCTAACAGTGAGAGCAGGCCCGACTCTGCTGAGTGCGGTCCACACCATCGCAGGCGTGAGGCGAACTAGCCCCGCGAGGCGGGCTAACGGCGCGCAGCTGGCGGTGGGGCCCTGGCGGGTGTTTGGTCCCTCCTTGCGCTTCCTGTCGGTCTACACGCCTCTCTCCGGGTCTGCCCTGCACCGCTCCCTACACCCAGGGGTCGGGACTCGGGCCTCCTCGCAGGTCCCGTAGGCTCGGGCGTAGGGGAGCGTGCTGGCGCGGCCGCGCCGTTACCCGCACGGCTAACGGAGTATCTGGCCGGGTGACGCGAGAGGAGTTCCAACCCGCGGAGGTGGCGGGGGTGCTGGTGCCTCTGCATGGGGGAAATTTGGACAAACCCGCTCTGTATCAGGACTGGGAGCCATACCGGTAGCTTTGGAAGTGTTTACGCGGTTTCTGTTGTGTTCGCTAATTTAAATTTATTTTTCATTTTTTAGCAGCCTTTGATGACGCAGTAGAAGAACGCGTGATCAACGAAGAGTACAAAATATGGAAAAAGAACACCCCTTTTCTTTACGATTTGGTGATGACCCATGCTCTGGAGTGGCCCAGCTTAACTGCACAGTGGCTTCCCGATGTAACCAGGTGATACGAATCTCTTGAACGTTGCTTTGGTGTGTCCTCAGTGTAGATTTGGCACATTGATTTCCCCAGTTTTTTTTTCTTTTTTTCTCCACTCACCCTTTACAGAGCATATGATCAAAACCTCTTGGTGACATCTTTTTCTAGACCAAAAAGTGGGCAAAATGTCAAATTACTTTATTTTCCCTGATAAGAGAAAACATGCTGTTCTTTTTCTGATACTGGGTTGAATAACCATATGACTTGTCAGCTTTCAAGAAGTGTTACGATGTGTCCAGTTTTTTAATCTCACAGTCTTTGGTTGTAGCTGGTTAATACAAAGGTGAATACAACGTGGTAGCTGCCTGCAAGGAGCACAGTCTAGTTGAAGGAGCTGGTGTAACTAGTAGTTGTAGTTGTGTGTTCTCAGAGCACTTTTTAGAAAGATACTTAGGATGCTTAGAGCGAACACCTGAAGGTGGGATGTTTTGCATATGAGGAATTATGGTGAGAGATGAATCGCATATATTTCTTACTCGTGTACCTCTAATAGAAGAGATAAAATATTTAATTTGGCTTACGTTTATTGAGGGTCTAGGTGCCACTTATCAAGGCATACAGATTTAAATAAGATCCTTCCCTGCCTTGACTTCGTATGTATAACCTATAACATTAAAAAAATTATCATGAGAGTGGCCAAGATAAAATGATGAGGGGAAGGAAGAATGACCTCAATGGGGTGGTATGAGGGAAAGGCTCGAGTTTTAGCAAAACCAGTGTGCCAGTTGGACTAAAGGGTTTTCTATTATAAAACTTTTAGTTTTGGAACAACATTTAAAAATTATATTTTATGTATACTAAAAAATAAATTCCTCCTATCTTAGGTCTTTATAAGTCTATGTTTCACTCAACAAGTAATTAGAAAATTGATATAGCTCTTAAAAAGTTGATACAGATTTTATTAATAAGTTAAGAACGAGGCTGTTACCTTTGCAATAGCATTTTAAAAATGGGGAATTCTGTGCTAAGGTGGTTAAACAAAACCATAATAAATACCTAGAAATTTAGAGTTGGGAGCTTTATCATTACCAGGAGTTCCCATATTCAACTGATCATCAGAATCAGCCATAAAAAAAGAATGAAATCTCACCATCTGCAACAATATGGAGGGACTTAGAGGGTATTGTGCTGAGTGAAATAATTAGAGAAAAACAAGTACCATATGACTTCACTTATGTGGAATCAAAACAAGTAGAAAAGAAACAGACTCAGATACAGAGAACATTTTGACAGTTGCCAGATGGGAGGGTGTTTGGAAAGCTGGGTGAAAAAGGTTTAGGGATTAAGAAGTACAAATTGGTAGTTACAGAATAGACAAGTGGATATAAAGTACAGTACAGGAAATATAGTAATACTGTAGTAACTATGGTGTCAGGGTATTAGACTTAATCAGGGTGATCACTACATGTTATATAATGTCTGATCACTGTGTTGTGCATCTGAAACTAACAATGATAAATACAAAATCCTATATAATAAAAGGCTAATATGTAAATCGACTGAAGGGGGAACTACTGGTTGCTATGACTTGCACTGACCACTAGGGGGCAGACACTCAATTCAGGAGCGTCAGTGCACTCCCACAGGGGGAGTCCCACTCAGCCAGAAGCTGGGCTTGTAGCTGGCGAGCACAGCAGTGGTGGTGGGAGCCTTTCCCGCCTCTGTGGCAGCGCTGAGGATGTCCATTCCCTGAGGGCTCCGGGACTGGGAGAGGGCGCAGGCCAGGCTGAGGGGACCCCCTCTCTCCCCCCCTAAATTTCATGCACCGGGCCTCTAGTTGAAAAATAAAAAATTATTCAAATGTTAAAAAAAATTGAGTTCAGCAGAAGTGGAATTCTGTCAGGTATTCTCAATGGTAGTTCAAAGCATTTAGGAACTTGTTGCAGAATACTTGATGAGAAATGGTTGGTGATTCCAGATTTACCAGTCACGTGCCAAATTATAGCGAACCAGTGGGTCCCAAATATTGGTCACCCCATACCTACTAAATCATTCTGGAATCCCAAAGCCTCCCATACAGTGTAGTGATTAGCTAGGTTTGCAAAGCAATGAATTAGAATAAATTCTTCAAGGCTAAAATTTGTGCTGTCATCTTAGTTGTTTTCTACTCCAGCAGATAAACCTTTCTGTAATATTTGATATTGATCCAAATACCCTACCCTTTTCCTTCCCTTTTTTGTATTCTACTCATATAACAATGTTCTGTTGTTTTTGTAATGATGAGGATTACTTATAAGCAAGCATCTAATGCCAAGTGCTTGGGTTTTTTGTGTATATGTTTTGATTTTGATGTTTATTCACATCCTTTAAAAAAATAATTGTAGCTCTATAAAATTCTTCCCTCACTTCCTCTGATTCTTTGTTTAACTTTCTAACCACAGGCATTTCCAATTTTCTATTGACAGTTCTCTTTTCTTTCCTATACTTTTTCTGTTTAATTTATAGATGTCCATCACCTCTTTGCAAAGGAATTCATATTGGTTATCTTAGACCTAACTTCTGGGCTCTTCTTGAAATTTTCAGCTGCTTAGAGTCTAAATTTAATCTGTTTCTTAGCCTTCTCTCCCATTGTACTTTCCCATACCTAGAGTCAGATTTGGACTTTTCCTAGTTCTGTTACTTAGTAGTTGTGTGATCTAAGGCAAGCTGTTTAATCTTGTAGTATTATGGTATTTCAATGATAAAAGGTATATCCAATGCCTAACATGGTGTCTGGCACTTGGTAGACCTTCCCCTTTGCTTAGCTCCTCTTTTTTTTTTTTGACTACCTGCTTATCTTCCAGCTGTATTCCTTTGTACCTTTCATGTGGTGTATATTGACTTGTGTTTTAATCATTTGTGTACATGACTGCCTAATTGTCCCTGGTTTTTTTGAGGACAAGAATCATGTCTTAATCATTATGCGTCCATAGTTTTTGGAGCAGTGTGTCCAAGCAGTTAGGAAATATTTGAGCAATTAATTTACTAATGTTATTTCCTTTCCTTTTTGATGAAGTTAACTTAAAGAAGTAACCTAAAATGTTAGTGTACCCAACAAATTTTTCTTTATATCCAACCAGTTGTAATGGATGAGTAATTAATTCCCATTTTATTTTGTTAGACTTTTCCCCCAAAGCAATTGTAAATTTTTGATCAAGTTAAATACAGCTGGTCCTTGAATAACGTTTTGTTCATTCTAAAGTTGAGATACCATAGGAACTTAACTTTTGTTTATATCCTTTAGCATGTGGTAAAATTGGCTTCATTGTATGTAATTTTGCTTAAAGTCACAGAACCTATCCATGTTAACTGAGGATTTATTATACTTAAAAATTAAGTGCTATGTAGTCTTTCTTATACGTGGCTCTGTGGAAGTTACATTAAAAGTAGAAAATGACCCTGGCTGGTGTAGATCAGCCAGGTTGAGCATCATCCCATACACATGCCTGGGTTGCGTGTTCGATTCCCAGTAGGAGGCATGCAGGAGACAGGCAATCAATGTTTTTCTCCTCCCTTTCTCTCTCTCTAAAATCAATAAAAACAATCTTTTAAAGTAGAAAATGATTTTCTCTTCCCAAGACCTTGTTGTAATAGTGCTCTTGCATAGATGTATTTGTTACTAATTTTAATGGTGACCATATATTGCTATTACAGACCAGAAGGGAAAGATTTCAGCATTCATCGACTTGTCCTGGGGACACACACATCGGATGAACAAAACCACCTTGTGATAGCCAGTGTGCAACTCCCTAATGATGATGCTCAGTTTGATGCTTCACACTACGACAGTGAGAAAGGAGGTAGGAATCTTAAAAGTGAAAGAAGGAGTCTGTGAGATATATTTTTCATATCTTTGAATTGTCATAAAAAGAATGTTCAATATGATAAAGAAGCCACAAGATAGAAATGATGTTAAGCTTCGGAAAGCCTGAGTTTGCAGTAGAAATATTAGCTGTCAGAATACATACCTAACACAAAGTTGGTTCTGTGCCTTTTCTATATAAACCTTCCTCTACTAAATTTGGTGCTGGGGGTATTTCTAGAATTGAAAGAAGCAAAAATCCACCATATTTTATTGATATTCATGCACACATTCTCAATGTGGGACATGCTGCCCCTAGCAGGATGAAAATTGTTTTTTGGGGAAAGATATGTTTGAAAACAACCTTATTCTTTGAATGTATAAAGCACAGATATACATAGCATATGTAAATAGATAATACAGGATATCTGATATTAAGATTTCATCATGGTGTCAAGAAAATGTCTTATAAGGTTTCTTAGAGGGGCAATAATGGAAAAAAAGATTTGGGAAACACTGGCTTAAATGACCCTTTCTAGGTGTGAAGTGGTAAAAATGACAACTATGGCCCTCGCTACATACATAAAAATTAAGCGAGCCATTTAATTATATCCTAATTTTAGGAGATAACTTAAGGGTTTAACTTTTCATGAAATACTTTTTCTCTTAGAAGAGGTACAGTGAGTGAGTTTCCTTTATTGTTGTCCTTGAACTCAAATTAATACTGAGAAGTAGAAGATAGCCTCTAAGATTTGTGCTCTAATAAATGGATGTTTCATGTTTATTATCTTAGATTTCTTCTGATTAGCAGAATCCATTCTTTTATCTAAGTTATTTTGGGCTTCAGTTATTTTTCGGTATTGTAATGTGCAGTTGATCTTTTGAGCATTCCATATTTAGCTTAGGATGATGCAAAATAACTTCTTAGGATAAAGGTCAGCAAATATTTTGTGTCACTGACCCAAGTGTGTAGCTATAAGATATGATTACTGGAAAGTTATTTTCTGGGTAGACATTAGTGATTGGGGGGGGGGGGGGGCTGAATTTAGACTTGGGCTGGAGACCTGGATATGCCACTCATTAATTATGGTTTTAGGTAACTTTTAGCCTTTTGTTAGATGAAGATAAATTTTCTTTAGGATTTTTGGTTACTATTTAGGGACAAAAATACTCTGGTAATGTAATAAGTTATTTTTAAATATCAAAGCAAATATAAAACGATATGGGAACCCCCATAAACATATCCCCTTTAGATAACTGTTAAATTTGATACATAGTTTTCAGAATGATTTATCCCATTTATTGAATTACTCATTCAAAAGATGTGTTAAGTACTTATTGTAGGCCAGACATGTTTCTTGGTACTGGGGATACAGCATAGAATATTCTTTTCTGGTGTGATGTATCTTGGGACAGATCTCTGTGTAAGTGTATAGAAACCTACCTCTTTTTTTTTATTTTTTATCCTCACCTGAGGATATTTTTTTCATTGGTTTTTCAGAGAGAGTGGAAGGGAGGATGAGATAGAAACATCGATGTGAGAGAGAGACATCGACTGGTTGCCTCCAACACGCGACCCTGACTGGGGTCAGGATCGAACCTACAACCTAGGTTCGTTCCCTTTATTGGTAATTGAATTGAGAACCTTTGGTCTGTGAGCCTGCATTCTAACCATTAAGCAGTACTGGTCAGGGCAGAAACCTAACTCTTTTTGATGGCTGTATACTATACCATAATTAACCGTCCTTATTTATGGACATATAAGTGGTTTCCAATCTTTTGGCTTCAAAAACAATTCTTGTGCATGCAACTTAGGTAGTTTTGCTGTAGAATAATCTTGAGTGTAATGTATATCATAGAGCAAGAACATTCTCAAGTATAATTGATACTGCTAAATTGCTCACCAATAGCAGAAGTATTTGTGTTTCTCCGTGTCCTCGCCAACATTGAAGTTAATACTACTGACTTACTTCATTTTGCTTTTTAAGTTATTCATGAAATTGAACTTGTTTTAAAATATTTGTCTTTGTCTATCTTAATCTGCCTATTTATGTTTTTTGCTCTTTTTTTTTTTCTATTAGTATCTATGTACTAGAGGCCTGGTGCACAATCAGGGCTGGGGAGAGATGCCCCTGGGGAGGGATCTGGGAGGTTGGCCAGCTGGGGAGGGACCGTGGGAGGGCTCCAGGGCATGTCCGTCCCATCTTGCTCAGTTCTTCCGATCAGGACCCCAGCAGCAAGCTAACCTACGGGTCAGAGCGTTTGCCCCCTGGTGGTCAGTGCACATAATAGCGAGCAGTTGAGCGGCCTTAGCATATCATTAGCATATTACGCTTTGATTGGTTGAACAGACAACCAGACATTTTGCATATTGGGCTTTTATTATATAGGAGGATAAAGTAGGTTATCCCCAATAAATAGGTTGTGGATCATTTTTCCAGTTTTATTTTATAATCTTAAGGCTTATCTAGAAGCAATGTGTTTTTAATTGTCCAACATTGTTCTGATATCCTTCAGCTTTTGAAAGACCTTATTCCAAGATTTTTTTAAAAATAGCTGTTGTTTTCTGGTACTTACTTACTTACTTACTTATTTATTTATTTATTTATTTTTAAATATATTTCTTTATTGATTTCGGAGAGGAAGGGAGAAGGAGAGAGAGATAGAAACATCAATGATGAGAGAGAATCATTGATCGAGCCCGCAACCCAGGCATGTGCCCTTGTCCGGAATCAAACCTGGGACCCTTCAGTCCACAGGCTGATGCTCTATCCACTGAGCCAAGCCGGCTAGGGCGGTACTTTTAAATTTTGACCATTAAAACTTCAATCTTTCTGGTGTTAGTTATGGAATTAGGGATTCAAGTGTTTTTCTAAGTGGTTAGCAATTTTTTAAATGCCATTTGCTGGCTAATTCATTTTCTCTGCTAGTTTTTGAAATGGCATCTTTTAACATGTATACTCAAGTATTTTTCTGGTAACTGAGTTATTTGACATCAAACCAATTCACTTTTATGTTCCAATGATAACATTTAGCCCTCTTACTAATGCTTATTAGTAAAATAACAGTGAAAAATACCAGTAATGTGTATGATATATTTGTATGATTATACAGTATAAATCACCATAATTCTCAAGGAAACTGATACTCAGATGTTTTTTAACTTGCCCTAAGGTTACACAACATATCTCCCATTCCTTTCTCTTCTTTTTACTTCTCTTCTCTCTCCCCCCACCACTTCACCCCCAAAATCTTCAGATCACTGGATAGCCTTGGTGCTTAAAGTGTGTGTCGGGGAAGGGGGGCCTATCTCCATATGGTCTCAGCAGTGGTAGAAGTAGATATAACCTAATGTCTACTAGATAGCTTCCTAGTGTCTCTCCTTGGCCAGATAAAACATCCTTGTTTCTTTCTTAGCTTGAACTATTGTAATTGATTATGAGCTAATTGCTCCTATTTGATTTGAGATAATTGATGGCAGATAGCTTCAAAATATCCTTGAACTTTCAAAGTGAAAGAACTAAAAACTGGCTTAGTCTTGTTTTGACATTAGAAAGTATTTGCCTTTTTATATTAGATTTAGCCTGACTATAGTCACCTTTTAAGCTCTGAAAAAGGTTAGATGTAAATTTTTACTTAAGATCATGTTACTAAGATCTTCAAATGCCAACAAATAACAATTTATTTGGGGGAATTAGCTGTGAGTGTGTGTGCTGTTGTTTGTAAGGTAGCTTTAAACTTTGATCTCAATTATATATAATAAACGTATTAAATTCTGATAAGATCTAATCTAATAAAAGAGAAACATGCAAATTGACCACACCTCTGCAACACCCCAAGCCACACCCACCAGCCAATCAGAGCGACTATACGCAAATTAACCCAACCAAGATGGCAGCCACGGAGCTGGAGCAAGCAGGAGGCTTGGTTGCCCGGCGATAGAGGAAGCTAAGCTTCCCGCCTGCCCTGGCTGGCTGTGGCCTCCGCTCAAAGCAGCAAAGTTTCAATTATAGAAGATAAATAAATCC
>NW_005370065.1:823422-824021 GCF_000412655.1 Myotis brandtii
GGGGGCCCAGGGCGGGGTGGGGGGGCCCCCCCCCCCCCCAGTGCACAAATTTTTGTGCACCGGGCCTCTAGTAATTAAATACTTGCTTGACTCAGGATGTTAGAACTTATTCTTAGTTTCAAAATGTTTATGGACTCAAAAAGTGGCTTGGTATAGTAGAAATCAGAATGCTAGTTACCTAAGTTTGTAGAGGGAGGAGCTTGGTTGGGAAGGACATTACAGTGCCTTCTAGGGGGCCATATGCTCTATATTTGATGGGTGGTGGTTCCCTTGGTGTATTATGCTTATGTAAAAATTTGTCAAGCTAGACATTTGATTGTATTATGTTACACCTCAAATTTTTAAAATGTTTTATATAGAGAGAAACAAGATAGGGATGCAGTTAAATCTTGATAGTTTTCAGTTTACTATTCAATCATGCTCCACATGACATTTTGGTCAATGATGAACCACATATACTACAGTGTTCCCATCTACACTAATAAAAGAGAAACATGGTAATTAGTGTACGACCGCTACCCTTCCCATTGACTAATCAGCATATCCTTATGCAAATTAACTGTCAGCCAAGATGGCGGCCGGCAGCCATGCACTGAAGC
>NW_005370065.1:825167-851090 GCF_000412655.1 Myotis brandtii
TAGGGATTGGGCGTGCCCTCTGCCACCCGGGAGCAGGCCTAAGCCAGCAGGTCATTATCTCCCGAGGGGTCCCAGACTGCGAGAGGGCACAGGCCGGGCTGAGGGACCCCCCCTCCCTCCCCCGCCCCCCAGTGCACAAATTTTTGTACACCGGGCCTCTAGTAAGATTATAATGGAGTTGAATTTCCTTGAAGAAATGGAAGGATATATGGTTTAGGAGGAATTTTTTCCTCTGTGATAGGTACAATATCTGTGTGGGTTGGCAGTAGATTCCCTCTCACAGCACCTCAATTTTGAGTATGCAGATTACATCCCAATCAGTCAGCCACTGACGGTTGCGGCACAGAAGAGGCTGTCCTCCCAGCGCTATATATTCAGAGGACACTTATCTCCCTTCCAGTTCTAGCTTGAATGGTCTTCAGAGTACATTGCTGTACATTCTTTGTTGAGGACCTAAGATCCTGTACAAGCACACAGGTCCACAGGATCTACCTTAACAAGTATTAAGTGCCACTGCCACTTTAGTAAAAGCTTCCTGTGGTAGTATGAAGCCATCCGGTCCCTGTACTTTGGAAATATTTTCAAGTTGTGGTAAGCTTTATTTCATCATCAATTTAATGCCAGAGCGAGCCCTTTGTGCCAGATAAGTTTAATAAAACCAAAAACAAATTTCCAAAGTCAAAATATTGAGCCCTGGCCCAGTGGGTCAATTGGTTGGAGTGTCGTTCTATACACCAAAAAAGGTTGGGGTTCGATCCCTGTTCCAGGTCAGGGCACATATGGGAGACAACCGATCGATGTTTCTCTCTTATATCAATGTCTCTGTCTCTCTGTGTTTATGTCTCTCCTCCTCCTCATTGTCCCTTCTCTCCCATCCTTCTCTCTCTCTAAAAATCAATAGAAACATATCCACGAGAGGCCCTAGCTGGTTTGGCTTAATGTAAAGAGCATGGGCCTGCGGACTGAAGGGTCTGGGATTCGATTCTGGTCAAGGGCACAGGCCCGGGTTGTGGCTCCATCCCCAGTGGGGCGGGGGGTGCGGGCATGCAGGAGCCAGCCAATCAATGATTCTCTCTCATCATTGATGTCTCTCTCTCTCTCTCCCTTCCTCTCTGAAATCAATAAAAATATGTATATATTTTAAAGACTTAAAAAAAAGAAACATATCCTCAAGTGAAGATAAATAAAATTGAGTCTGTAGTTCTACATTCTCTCCATATTAAACACTTTTTATGAGTACCACAAAGTTTCTTAATCTAACCACTGTTTATGCAAGAGCCAAAAACCACATTGCCAAGACAATTCTCAGTGTTCTTTTATCTCTCCATCTTGATTTTTTTATTCCTGCTAATCTTTAGGCCTCCTGATAGTCACTGTTAATGGTCAGCTACACTTTACCTAGCCAGTTTCTCCTCTGTATTTCCAATCCAGCCCACATCCCTGTTCACAGAGCAGCATTGACAGCTTTGATGTTCTGTTTCTGACCCTGTCAGAAGAAAGCCAGGGGAGATCTCGTGGGCTGGGTTGTAAGGTCTGTGGTAGTGTACAGTAATATCCTAGGCATTCACTCACCAGCTCACACAGAGCAACTTCCAGTCCTGCAAGTTCGGTTTATGATAAATGCCTCATTTGGGTGTACCATTTTTTATCCTTTATACTGTATTTTTACTGTATCTTTTCTATGTTTAGATACACAAGTACTTACTATTGTGTTACAGTTGCCTGCGGTGTTCAGTACAGTGACATGCTATAAGTACAGGTTTGTAGCCTAGGAGCAGTAGGCTATACCATATAACTAGCCTAGGTGTGTAGTAGGCTAGAGATTCTAGGGTTGTGTAAGTGCACTCTATGATGTTCACACAATGATAAAGTTACCTAACACATTTATTAGAATGTTTCCCAGTTGTTAAGTGACCCATGACTACATTAGTACCACAGTCTTTCTACTTCAAGTTTGGCCTTTGACAGATAAGCTTCAACTTATAGAACTTCTAATTATTATTTTTATTATTGGAAATCCCCCTTTTCCCCCCTCATTGACCCATTGTAGCACGCCCCGCCCCCTCACCCTAGGCCTTTACACCCTATTGTCTATGTCCATGGGTTATGCATAAATGCATACAACTTCTTTGGTTGATCTCTTCCCACCCATTTCTCCCTCCCCTACCTTCTCTCTCAGATTCCACAGTCTGTTCTGTGCTTCTATGTTTCTGGATCTATTTTGTTCATCAGTTTATTTTGTTCATTATGTTCCACATATTCTAATTATTTTTTAATAGATACGTCCTCATCTTTATAAAACCTCAATTATAAATCCTCTATGCTGATTTTGTTGTTATTAATCCTCACCTGAGGATATTTTTTTCATTGATTTTTAAAAAGTGGAGGGGAGAGGGAGAAATATTGATATGAGAGAGACACATCAGTTGGTTGCCTCCTGCACGCTCCCCAACTAGGGCTGAGGATCGAGCCTACAACCCAGCTACATGCCCTAGTCTTAAATCGAACCCGTGACCCTCACTCTGAGGGCTGACGCTTTAACCACTGAGCAAACGACTAGGGCTATGCTGATTTCTTACAGTTAGGGAAGCCCTCTGTTCAGTATATACCCAGTACTGAAATAACCCATATTTTGTAACAATTATTTACTGCTCTGTGGGCTCCATGCCAGTTATTGCTCTTCCCTTGTTATTGGTATCTTTTTTCTGACTGTTAAGCTTTTTTCATCTATAGTTATGTCCCCGTGTTTGTTTGTTTTGGTGTGTGTGTGTGTTTTGTTAATCCTCACCTGAGGATATTTTTCCATTGACTTTTAGAGAGAGTGGAAGAGAGAGGGAAAGACAAGAGAGAAACACCGGTGTGAGAGAAAAACATCGAATGGCTGCTTCCCGCACCAGCCCTGACCCAGACCCAGACCCGGGCCCGGGCCAGGGAAGAGCCTGCAACGAATGGCTGCTTCCCGCACCAGCCCTGACCCAGACCCGGGCCCGGGCCAGGGAAGAGCCTGCAACCAAGTTCCGTGCCCTTAACTGGAATCAAACCCAGGACCCTTTGGGTTTGATAAAGCTGATGCTCTATCCCAGTGGTTGCCAACCTTTCAGACCTCACGGACCACCAGTGGTCTGTGGACCACCAATTGGCAACCACTGCTCTATCCAGCTAGGGCTATGTCCCCATGTTTGGACTAAAAGTTCCTTGACATCATGCATCATATGCCTTCTATTTTTAAATTGTAGGTGCTCCATGGTCTAGAGGTCTTTAAAAAAACTTGCTTAATGTGGGTTTTTCTCTTTTAGAGTCTATTTTGAACTTTTATTTTTAGGTTTTTAACTTCTTTGAAAATTTTGGTTTTCAACTTGTAAAAGTTATTTTAAAGTTGAAAGTTATCTAAACTGCTAGCCATATTACTCATCTATGTCTTTGCTTTTTGAAAAGATTTTTATCCTTCAAAGTATAATACTTGTATAACAGTGCTGTTGATAGCATTTTCATTTACTCCCAGAACTTGCTTTTTGGATAAGGTATTTGGGGCTTAGAAATTGAAGGCCTTCCCCAAAACACCAAGCTAGTAAGGGGCAGAGTCATTTAGGCTAAGGTGTGACTCTTAGGTACCTTATCATGCTGTCTTGTATAATTCTTTAGACTAATCATTGACTACCTTTATTTATATTATGTTTGCCAAGATTTACATAATCACAAATAATGTTGTGTTTTACATTTTATAATGGTACTTAGGAGAACTCTAAGGGCATGCAATAGTCAAATATGAATTTTAAAAACGCTTTTGTCTAGTCCTTGCCTACCTGGTTTATTTCAACCAGGGACTATGGTTGCCAAGTATAAGTGGGGGATTGGAAAAATGAAAGAGCTCTTGTGGCTCTGTTTTTCCTCACTGGGACTAAGAGAAACTGTGTAGGAAGAAGATACGGTGTGATATTTCAGAAAGATTACCCCAAACTGGAGCTTTAAAAATAGTATAAGAGGAACTCTTTAGTACCAAGCACATTGTGTACTTCATATTCATTAAAATAGCAACTTGGGTTTTATTTACTCAGCACACTTTTTTGGTACTTTAAATGAGATTTGAAAACTGCTTATTGAGAAACTACTTTTGAAGTGGAGTCCATAGTGTTCCTTAATTTTATTTATTTTTTAAAATACATATTTTTTTATTTATTTCAGAGAGGAAGGCACAGGGAGAGAGAGATAGAAACATCAATGATGGGAGAGATATTGGAGAGACATTGATCAGTCTGCCTCCTGCACACCTCCTACTGGGGATAGACCTGCAACCCAGGCATGTGCCCTGATTGGGAATTGAACCATGACCCCCAATTTCATAGGTTGATACTCAACCACTGAGCCACAACAGCTGGGCTATTTCTTAATTTTAGATAGTAATATAATACTCTTATTAGGTACATAACTACGAGGGCTGAAAGTGTACTAGGCTCAGAATCAGAAAAATAGGAATTCAGTTTATGTTCTGCCATAGTCATGTCACCCTTATGTGTAAAATTTTTGGAGATAATAACTATCTTCGGGGCCCAGAAGATAGTAACTCTGTAGGGTTGTGGTAATCAAACAAAATAAAGGATGTGAAAGCACTTTATGGTGCTAACAAATGTCTAGATTACTTCTGGTATTATGCCAACTTGCTGATAAAAAGTCTTGTCTGTGTAATGCTTTGAATGATATATAGAGAGTAGCTCTTGTTTTGTCTTCATTTGCAATTAATTTCTTATTTACAGAATTTGGAGGTTTTGGCTCTGTTAGTGGAAAAATTGAAATAGAAATTAAGATCAACCATGAAGGAGAAGTAAACCGGGCACGTTATATGCCACAGAACCCATGCATCATTGCAACAAAGACTCCATCCAGTGATGTTCTTGTTTTTGACTATACAAAACATCCTTCTAAACCAGGTACCTGCTCTCTTCAATTCAAATACAAATGTCACTATGGGAATACATTGCTCCACTCAGTCTTTTAGTTGCTTTTGTTATTCCTTGCATAACTTAATATCTTGTCATTTATATTGAGATGTGTGGATAGTCTTCAACTTTAAGTGAAAAAAATGCTTCTTTACGTAGAACAGAATGATGGTGCAGTTTAAGCATTGTATATTTGGTCATAATAGGTCTGTATTGCTTATAAATATTAAGAGCTTTAGAGCTCTTTTTTAAAAAAAAATATTGATTTCAGAGGGGAAGGGAGAGGGAGAGGGAGAGAGAGATAGAAACATCAGTGATGAAAGAGAATCATTGATCAGTTGCCTCCTGCACAGCCCACACGGGATCAAGCCGGCAACCTGGTCATGTGCTCTGCTTGGGAATCAAACCATGAACTGCTGGTTCATAGGTCGATGCTCAATCAATGAGCCAAGCTGGCTGGGCAAGAGCTTTAGACTTCTTGATAAGAATTTCATTATGCTCAGTAGATCCATAGAGGCAGTGAGATGGATAGTCTTGATGTGTCTTACTTTGCAGATCCTTCTGGAGAGTGCAACCCAGACTTGCGTCTCCGTGGACATCAGAAGGAAGGCTATGGGCTTTCTTGGAACCCAAATCTGAGTGGGCATTTACTTAGTGCTTCAGATGACCATGTGTGTATCCTTTCCATTTTGAAACAAATCTGGGCTTGTTACCAGTTTCTTTTCTGGGGTATGTGGGGAAGTGAGAATCTTCCTTTTCTATAATAGTTAATTTTGCATTTAAGACCATCTGCCTATGGGACATCAGTGCTGTTCCAAAGGAAGGAAAAGTTGTGGATGCGAAGACCATCTTTACAGGGCATACAGCAGTAGTAGAAGATGTTTCCTGGCATCTGCTCCATGAGTCTCTGTTTGGGTCCGTTGCTGATGATCAGAAACTTATGATGTGAGTAGAATCCATTTTTTAAGTTTTTCTTCATAAATTAAGTTTTATATTTAGTTGCCCATTTTCAACCTTTTTTCCTGTTTTTTGTTGTTGTTTTTTGTACTAAAGCTGGGATACTCGTTCAAACAATACTTCCAAACCAAGCCACTCAGTTGATGCTCACACTGCTGAAGTGAACTGCCTTTCTTTTAATCCTTATAGTGAATTCATTCTTGCCACAGGATCAGCTGATAAGGTTAGTTTGGTTTATTTTAAAAGAAAACAGGGTGAATTTCTCTGGCTTCTTTTGAATGCAGAGATCTTTTACTTAGGGGTTTTCTTTTTTTTTCTCATAAAAAATTATTGATTAGTCTTTATTTCCATTCTTTACATAGACTGTTGCCTTGTGGGATCTGAGAAATCTGAAACTTAAGTTGCATTCCTTTGAATCACATAAGGATGAAATATTCCAGGTAAGAGAAGCTAAAGCTGCCCTGATGGTTTACAGCTTTGGCCCACCAACCAAAGGATCGCTGGTTCGATTCCTGCCCAAGGTCACATATCTCAGTTGCAGGTTAGATCCCTGGTTGTGGTGTGAGCGGGAGGCAATCAGTCGATTTGTCTCTCTCACAATGATATTTCTCTCTTTCTCCCCCTCTCCCTCCCATTCTCTCTTTAAAAAAAAAAAAAAAAAAAACTGGAAAAAATAGCTTCGTGAGGATTTTTTTTTAAAGCAGCAGCAGTTAAGACTATAATATTTTATTTCTATTTCTATTTTTAATTTATTGATTTCAGGGAGGAAGGAAAAGGGAGAGATAGAAACATCAATGATGAGAGCGAATCATTTATCGGCTGCCTCCTGCACACCCCTTGCTGGGGATCGAGCCTGCAACTCGGGCATGTGCCCTTGACCGGAATCAAACCCAGGATCTTCAGTCCGCAAGCCAACGCTCTATCCACTGAGCCAAACCAGCTAGGGCAAGGCTATAATTTTTTTTAAGCAGAAGACCTTGATGTACAACTAGGCATGGTTTATTCCATTGCTATATTAGTAGAAATGTTTTGTGTGCCTATGCTAATCTCTAGGAATTGGGGTTGTTTTTCCTCTATTCTATACTGGCTCCATATTTTCTGCTTCAGCTTGAGCTTTTTTTCTTTCTTTTTTAAATGTATTTTTAGAGAGAAAAAGAGAAACATTGCACATTGCTGGGTTGCCTCCAATGACTGGGAATCGAACAGGCAACCTTTTGGTGCACAGGGCATTGCTCAGCCAACTGAGCCACACTGGCAGGGCTAAAGCTCCTTTCTTTTTTTCTTTTTCTTTTCTTTTTTTTTTTTTTTAATCCTAACCCAAGGGTATGTTTTCTGTTGATTTCTAGAGAGTGTAGAAAGGATGGGGAGAGACAGGGAGAGAGAAACATCGATGTGAAAAAGACACATCGATTAGTTGCCTCCCACGTGTGCCCAGGCTGGGCCTCGGAGATTGAACCTGTAACAGAGGTATGTGCCCTTGACCGGAATCAAACCTGACACTCTTCAGTTCTCAGGCTGACGCTCTAACCACAGAGCCAAACTTGCTGGGGCTAAGCTCCTTTCTTGGCATGCAAAACTCTCTAGCCCAATTCAAGAAATAATCATTATATTGAAAGCTTATTGTAAGGGTACTGTGAGAAATGTTACAGTCTTTGCTTCCAAAGAATTTAAAATGTTATAGTGAGGAAAGGCCCATTTTGTATCACTATAGTAAAACATTGGCCCTGGCTGGTATGGCTCAGTTGGTGGAACATAGTCCCATGCACCAGAAGGTGGCAGGTTCAAGTCCCAGTCAGGGCACATGCCCAGGTTTTGGATTTGATCCCCAGTAGAGGGCCTAAGTGAGGCAGCCAGTCTGTGTTTCTATTGCACATTGATGTTTCTCTATCTCTCCCTCTTCCCCTCTCTAAAATCAATAAAAAAAAATACATTTTAGAAAAGAAACACATTGTTTTGTCAAGTGTTAAGACCCTGAGAGTCCTCAGAATTAATTTTGGTGTGTGAATGTGGCATCCAAACTTGGCTCATATTCTTAACACACTTAGTCTCAACCTTATTTTCTACTCTTCAGTTTGCTCCAAGGAACATTTTGTCTTTTCTCTCTCTCTTTTTAATATACATGTTTATTGATTTCAGAGAGGAAAGGAGAGGGAGAGATTGAAACATCAATGATGAGAGAGAATCATTGATTGGCTACCTTCTGCACACTGCCCACGGGATGGAGCCGGCAACCTGGGCATGTGCTCTTGACCAGAATCGAACCTGGGACCCTTTAGTCCGCAGGCCAATGCTCTATCCACTGAGGCAAACCTGCTAGGGCCTCACCCTATCTCTTTGTCCTTGCTTATAATGGTGGTATTGCCTGGAGGGTATCCAAATTCTTCCTTAAATACTGGTTGCTAATGCCCTCTTGTCTATACCATGAAGCTAGGACTTCCTTACCAAACAGAGAAGAGTGGCCTGATGCACGAAATTTGTGCATAGGGCGGGGGGTAGGGGGATGTCCTTTAGCCCAGCCTGTGACCTCTCACAATCTGGGACCCCTCAGGGGATGTCCAACTGCCGGTTTAGAGATTAGAAAAAAAAACAAAACAGAGGCCACTCCAGCGAGGGTGCCTTCTGAGGAGCTAGGGTTAACTTTCTGCGTGAAGGTTTGCCAGGGCAGGGAAGAGGGGAGGAAGGGGAGAGAGAGAGAGAGAGAGAAACCCCCCATCAAAGATTCCAGACTCTTTTGTTCTAAAGCACAAAACTTTGTTTTCCCCATGTTTATTGTATGTCTAAACACAAACCATCATGTACTTCAAGCAACATGTATTAGAGAAGGCGAATACAGCCTTAAAGCAAAGGGTGGAGGTGTCAGAAGTAACTCCTCTCGTCCCCCAGCTGAAGCTCCTCAGGGGCCTGCCTGTTTGTGAATCCACATTTATGTTGGCTCATGGGAGGTTAGGGAGTGCAGCATTATCCTGGGAGGAGAAGGTCGCAGGGACTGCACCAGTGGTACTTCCCCCAAGTTTTATTACTTCACCCTCCCAGGTCACTTTCTACCCCACCACTGATCGAGTTAATGGGGTCGGAGGTCTGCAGCTGGACGCCTCCAGGCAGAGAGCACGCTGGGGGTCGGGTGGTCCAGCTCCAAGGCCTCTGTGTTCATGCCTGACCCCTGCCAGCTTCCTGCCTTCAGGCAGCGGCTCAGGGTGGTCCACCCTCCCACACTAGACTCAATCTGACTGGGTGGGGAGAGATTGAGCGACTCCGTGGCAGGCGGCTCTGCGACTAGCACCTTTGAATTGTGCGCTGCTGGGGGGAAAAGAAAAGCCTCCCCAGAGAGGTTTTTCAAAAGCCTTCAGGGACCAGAAGGTTGGCCAGCCTGGGCCTTCCCCCAGCAGCTGGCCCCGCTCCCCACCTGCACCCACCTTGGCGCCACCTGCGTCCACCGCCACCCATTCCCCATCGGGCAGGCAATTGGCACCTGCTGGCCAGGGGAAAGGACAGGGAGGTTGGCCGGCCGGCCTGCCTGATCATGCAATCGGGGTGGTCAGTGCATTTCATAGCAACGGGTTGTTCTGGTCGTTCCACTGTAACAGTCACTTAGGCTTTTAGATAGATAGATTGATTGATTGATTGATTGATTGATTAATTACTAGAGGCCCGGGCATGAAATTTATGCACGGGTAGGGTCCCTAGGCCTGGCTGGCGATCAGGGCCAATTGTGGCCTCCTGGCTGCAGGCCGGGACCTACCTTCATTCTGTGCCGCCCCCTGGTGGTTGGCGCACATCATAGCAAGCAATCGAACCCTTGGTCAAACTCCCAAGGGGACAGTTTACATATTATATTAGCCTTTTAGATAGATAGATAGATAGATAGATAGATAGATAGATAGATAGATTGATAATTTTATTTCATTTTTTTAATCCTCACCTGAGGATATTTTTCCATTGATTTTGAGAGTTGTAGAGGGAGAGACAGAAAGAAGCATCAATGTAAGAGAGACACATTGATTGGTTGCCTCCTGCACACATCCTGACCAGGGCCAAGGACCTACAACCAAGGTACGTGCCCTTGACCAGAATGGAACCCGGGACCCTTCACTCTATCAACTGAGCCAAACCAGCTAGGGCTTACCAAACAGTTTTCACAAGTATGAGTTGTCTATGTAGTAGCTAACTTTATTTTAATAAAATAATTGTAATGAGTCATTTTTAATGTTATGTATAGCACTGAATTCATAATAAGTACTTGGGAAATTGTGTGACCTGTACTATAGTTCTTAGGTCAGAATTTGATTACATTTGGCTAGAGGCCAGAATAAATAAAAAGGTCTTCAAAAATATAAGATCAAATAGAGTAAAAGCTGATATCCTAGGTCTAATAATGGGTTATTTTCATACCAAAAATGATCTTGTTTGTCAGTTTTAACTTTATGTCTAAAATACTTGGAGGCCCTGGCAAGGTAATTTTCAGTTGGTTAGAGCATCATCCCAATATGCCAAGGTTGCAAGCTCGATCTCCAGTCAAGGCACATACAAAAAGGAACCAGTGAATGCATAATTAAGTGCAACATCAAATCTCTTTCTCTCTCTCTCTCTCTCTCTGTCTCTGTCTCTCACACCCTCCGTTTCTCCCTCTCACCCCCTTCACCTCTCTCTCTGTATAAATCAATTTTTTAAAAATACTTGGAATTCTCTTTTTATGTATAAAAATTTGAATTGTTAAATATAATTTTAGGTGCTTTTCACTCAATTTTGTAGTTGAAAACTTCTGTTTCCTTTGTTCTTCTCTGTAGGTTCAGTGGTCACCTCACAATGAGACTATTTTGGCTTCCAGTGGTACTGATCGCAGACTGAATGTCTGGGATTTAAGGTAAGTCTTGTATTAGTTACTTTTTTGTGGAATTATTTTCTTTTATTTATACTTTCCAAAATTAGTTAGGAAAAATCTGTTTTAACTTTTGAAAATCTTTTTGTGCTAGTAAAATTGGAGAGGAACAATCCCCCGAAGATGCAGAAGATGGGCCACCGGAGTTGTTGGTATGTACAAACATTGAGCAATTGAAGTAATCTGTAATTTAATATCCTCTATCTGCTTTTTATATCTGTTTTCCTCTCTTCTTCAGTTTATTCATGGTGGTCACACTGCCAAGATATCTGATTTCTCTTGGAATCCCAATGAACCTTGGGTGATCTGTTCTGTGTCAGAAGACAATATCATGCAAGTGTGGCAGATGGTGAGTATTTAGTCATTTTGGGGAGGTTAAATAAAGGAGGTAGACTATCACTTCATATTTCTATACTTAATGAATACAACTGGCATTTCTGTTCAGTGTGCTCCTTTGTGTGATTTTAGTGCTTGTCCGTACATTATCATATCATTTTCAACTTCCTGCTCTTTATCTTCATCTGGTTATCTCACTGGTATCTAAGACTCAACTAAACTGGGCTTTGCTTCTTTCCCCATTCTCCCTACTCCCCTTTCCTTCTGACTTGGCTGTTTTCCATATGGCTTTAGTATTTCCCCATCTCACCACACTTGAAAATTGAAGTTCTCCTCCACTATATATTCACCTTTAGGTCTAGTTCACTTATCAGACTTTATGTTGTCTAGCTCTGCAATGTTTCTCCAATCTATACTCGTCTTACAAATACATCCATTCCCAACTTTCCTGTCTATTCCACACCCTAGTTCAGTGATGGCGAACCTATGTCACCCGTGTCAGAGGTGACACGTGAACTCATTTCTTTGGTTGATTTTTCTTTGTTAAATGGCATTTAAATATATAAAATAAATATCAAAAATATAAGTCTTTGTTTTACTATGGTTGCAAATATCAAAAAATTTCTATATGTGACACGGCACTAGAGTTAAGTTAGGGTTTTTCAAAATGCTGACACGCCGAGCTCAAAAGGTTCGCCATCACTGCCCTAGTTTTTTGCTCAGGTTCTCATTACCACTTGCTGGACTATTAAAGTAACCTCCTATTTGTTGGCTTGCCTCTTGTTTCTCCCTCTTGGCTAGCAATTGAATATCTAGGAAAGGTTATTCCCTTGAAATGATCTGTGAACATGCCTAGCACAGTTTCTACCACAATGTCATTTTTAGAGTGCTTGAAATTTAATGGAGAAAACTGTAATCTCTAATATATAGCAATGCAATAAAACATATATTCTAGAGATGGGTGATAGTGATAGTATGGTAAATTTTATGTTTGTGTTTACTACAATTTTTTAAAAAAACAAAAACAATTGTATGGCTTTTCAGTGATTATACCCTGAATAATGAAAATAAATCCAAAGAAACTTTTGGTTTCTCAGGATAGATCTAGAGCCAAGAATAAACTCCAGGGGAAAGTTTTTGGCTCAACATGAGGAAAAATGTTTTAAAACTTTACTATAGTCTGGCCGGTGTGGATCAGTGGTTCAGCGTTAACCCATGTACCAAGAGGTTGCTGGTTCGATTCCCAGTCAGGGCACATGCATTGATGTTTCTATCTCTCTCTCTCTCTCTCTCTCTCTCAAATCAATAAAACATAGTTTTAAAAACTGTATTAAAAAATATAAACCTTTCCTAAAGAATTGCACTTATTGATGAGAGTGTTTGTGGCCTATGAGATTAACAAATGATATACTACAAACATACTTTGGAATAGTATGTATCAAAGAAGTGTGCTTAGCTTTGTAAGATACTCATTACAGTGCTATTAGTAGAGAAAAAGCAGGTTGCAGAACAGCATGGTGGAATCTCATTTTTAAATTATGTGTATCTGGTCTTCTGTTTAAATACTTGTAGGTATTTATTTAGAAGTCTGTTTGCCAAAATATGGTTGGTACATTTAGAGAGTTAGTGATTTCTTTGTATACTTCAAGGATGTGTTACATGTGTGAACAGAAAATCCACCTCACACACAGAAAATTAATATAAAATGTTGAATTCTAACAGGAAGGTGAAATGGGCTTCCTTTGGATTATCTCTCAATTAAAGGTATTTTAGTAGTTTCCATGGGAATGTTATAGGATATTGAACTCCATAACCTTCAAGGCCATTAATTCCAGGCCAGGTTGTTACTTTACTCAGTGTGTGTGTGTGTGTGTGTGTGTGTGTGTGTAAGAATTGTGGAAAAAAAAAAAAAAAAAAAAAGGAAAATTGTGGTGTAAGAAAGAAATACTTGGTTTCTATTCTAGTTTCTGTTACAAAGTGCCCAAAAACCTTAGCATTTCCTGAGTGGTAGGAGTCTCTTGCTATATTTAAAAAATAATTTAAAATTTTTTCAATTACAGTTGACATATAACATTGTATTAGTTTTGGGTATACAACACACTGATTAGACATTTATATAACTTAGGAAAGTGATTTTCAACCCGTGTGCCACAAGAATTTTTAAAACAGGCAATACCTGACTATTTAGTCAGGGGCATTGACCTCTTTTCCCTTAGATTGTAAAAACTAAATTAAAAAAGACAATACAACAGTAGCCATCCAGTGTTAATGAATCAAAAAAATTTTTGTCAGGTCAGCAAAAATTACATTTCTTGGTTGGCTGCAAAATTTTAGTAGTTAGTTTGTGTGCCATGAGATAAAGTTGAAAATCACTGACTTAAGAAATGATCACCTGGTAAATCTAGTACCCATCTGACACCATGCATAATTATTACAAAGGGGTCTACTGCTATTTATAAGGAGTCCCTTTGGGGCACACCTTAGTTTAGGGTAAGGAGGTGACTTAAGGAGCCCCTAGATATAGCTTCAGGATGAGGCTGGTCTCCAGAAAGACCAAACACTTGATTAGAGAGTTAGAACTTTCAGTTCCACTAACCCGCAGATATGGGATTGAGCTCTATAAAAAGTCTTGGAAAAGCCTATTAAAAGCTCTTGATCTGATCAACTTCCAGGTTGGTGAACATATTGATGCCACCCAGAGACAACATGGAAGCTCTGTCCTCCCTCCTCACCTTGCCCTATGCATTTCTTCCATTTGTTCTGAGTTCTAGCCTTTATAGTAAACCAGTAATCTATATATATAAAAGCCTAATATGCTAAGTGGCTGACTGTTCGACTGGTAGCTATGATGCGCACTGACCACCACGGGTGCAGACGCTCAATGCACAGGCATGGAAACATGGAACAGACTGATGAATCTCAGGGGGAAGTGGGAAGAGATTAACCAAAGATCTTATATGCATACTAGAGGCCGGTGCATGATGCATGGATTCATGCACCTGTGGGGTCCATCGGCCTGGCCTGCGGGAATCGGGCCGAAACCAGGAGTCCGACATCCCCCGAGGGCTCCTGGATTACAAGAGGGTGCAGGCCAGGCTGAGGCACCCCACTGGTGCACAAATCGGTGCAATCGGGCCTTCAGTAGTAAATAAAGCACTTACCTGAATTTAGTGAGTCATTCCAGCATATTATCAAACCTGAGTAGAGGATTGTGGAATCCCCACATTTATAGTCAACAAATTTATTTATAAGGGACTCCTTATAAATAACAAGTAGCCTGGGTACTCATAGCACTCATATTACTGGTGCCCAAAGTGAGGGTAGTCTTGTGGCACTGAGCCCTTAGTCACATCCCTCAAACCTGTGGAGTCTAGCACTACCTCTAATTAGTTAATGTCAGGATTGAAGTGACATGTTGGATGCCCAGTTGGCATTAGAGAATTGGTGTCAGGGGAAAAGGCATTATATATACATTCATTGTCAGAAAACACACAATTGTATACATTTCCCTGTGGTCAGATCACAAGCTCCTCAAAAACAAGTGTAGCCCATACTTTGTAGCACCTAGCCTGGTGATTTATGCATAGTAGGTGCTAAACTAAGAACAATAAATTTTGTCTAAATGAAAGTGGTGTCTGTAATTAACATTATGCCTTTGTATACAGATGTTTCATCAAGAACTAGAAGTAGAGTTTTTTATATCCAAGAGCATTTTTTCATTTTAAAAAAATTATAAATTAAGATTTGGAACATACAGTGATGGTGGGATGGGGTTTCTTTTTTCTTTTTTTTTACATAATTCAGTGATTTTTGTATATTCACAGAATTATGCAACCAGTACCCCAGTCAGTTATGCCAAAAAGAAGCCCCATAACCACCCATATCCATTACCCATCACTCCCCATTTTCCTCCAGTCCACCCAGCACTAGGCAACCACCAATCTACTTTCTCTATGGATTTGCCTATTCTGAACATTTAATATAAATAAAATCACAATGTGTGACTGGTTTTTTTGCATGTGTTTTTTTGTTTGTTTGTTTTAATCGGGAAGGGAGAGGGAGAGAGAGAGATAGAAACATCAGTGATGAGAGAATCATTGATCAGCTGCCTCCTGCACACACCCCCAACGGGGATCAAGCCCACAACCTGGGCATGTGCCCTTGACTGGAATCAAACCTGGGACCTTTCAGTCCACAGGCCGACGCTCTATCCACTGAGCCAAACCGGCTAGGTCATGACTGGGGTTTTTTATTGTCAAATAATATTGTATAGATATATCATTTTATTTATTCATTATTCTGTGAACATTTGTGTTTTTACTTTATTTTTATTTTTAGTGATTTGAGAGGGAGAGGGAGAGGGAAAACCACCACGGGTGCAGATGCTCAATGCACAGGCATGGAAACATGGAACAGACTGATGAATCTCAGGGGGAAGTGGGAAGAGATTAACCAAAGATCTTATATGCATACTAGAGGCCGGTGCATGATGCATGGATTCATGCACCTGTGGGGTCCATCGGCCTGGCCTGCGGGAATCGGGCCGAAACCAGGAGTCCGACATCCCCCGAGGGCTCCTGGATTACAAGAGGGTGCAGGCCAGGCTGAGGCACCCCACTGGTGCACAAATCGGTGCAATCGGGCCTTCAGTAGTAAATAAAGCACTTACCTGAATTTAGTGAGTCATTCCAGCATATTATCAAACCTGAGTAGAGGATTGTGGAATCCCCACATTTATAGTCAACAAATTTATTTATAAGGGACTCCTTATAAATAACAAGTAGCCTGGGTACTCATAGCACTCATATTACTGGTGCCCAAAGTGAGGGTAGTCTTGTGGCACTGAGCCCTTAGTCACATCCCTCAAACCTGTGGAGTCTAGCACTACCTCTAATTAGTTAATGTCAGGATTGAAGTGACATGTTGGATGCCCAGTTGGCATTAGAGAATTGGTGTCAGGGGAAAAGGCATTATATATACATTCATTGTCAGAAAACACACAATTGTTTACATTTCCCTGTGGTCAGATCACAAGCTCCTCAAAAACAAGTGTAGCCCATACTTTGTAGCACCTAGCCTGGTGATTTATGCATAGTAGGTGCTAAACTAAGAACAATAAATTTTGTCTAAATGAAAGTGGTGTCTGTAATTAACATTATGCCTTTGTATACAGATGTTTCATCAAGAACTAGAAGTAGAGTTTTTTATATCCAAGAGCATTTTTTCATTTTAAAAAAATTATAAATTAAGATTTGGAACATACAGTGATGGTGGGATGGGGTTTCTTTTTTCTTTTTTTTTACATAATTCAGTGATTTTTGTATATTCACAGAATTATGCAACCAGTACCCCAGTCAGTTATGCCAAAAAGAAGCCCCATAACCACCCATATCCATTACCCATCACTCCCCATTTTCCTCCAGTCCACCCAGCACTAGGCAACCACCAATCTACTTTCTCTATGGATTTGCCTATTCTGAACATTTAATATAAATAAAATCACAATATGTGACTGGTTTTTTTGCATGTGTTTTTTTGTTTGTTTGTTTTAATCGGGAAGGGAGAGGGAGAGAGAGATAGAAACATCAGTGATGAGAGAATCATTGATCAGCTGCCTCCTGCACACACCCCCAACGGGGATCAAGCCCACAACCTGGGCATGTGCCCTTGACTGGAATCAAACCTGGGACCTTTCAGTCCACAGGCCGACGCTCTATCCACTGAGCCAAACCGGCTAGGTCATGACTGGGGTTTTTTATTGTCAAATAATATTGTATAGATATATCATTTTATTTATTCATTATTCTGTGAACATTTGTGTTTTTACTTTATTTTTATTTTTAGTGATTTGAGAGGGAGAGGGAGAGGGAAAGAGAAAAATGTCCATTGCCTACTGGGGATTGAGCCTGCAACCGAGGGTCGACCCAGAATCAATTTCTGGTGCACTTCCCAGTGCACAGGATTATACTCAACCTATTGGGCCACACCAGCCAGGGCTTTTTACTATGATGAATGATGTCTGACTGAAAGACTCAAGAAGGTTGATTATCAAGACATTCAGTAACCGTACTTAAGTTTTGTGGGAATGTCCTAATCCAGGGTGTTGGCCTGTGGGCCAGCTGTCTGCTTTTATTGGAACACAGACATACCCATTCATTTGCAGATTGTCTAGGTTGCTGTCATCCAAGAACTGCAGAGTTGAATAGTTGCAACAGAGACTATATGACCCATAACCTTTTCCTGACCTAATCTGTTTTTGAAACCTTAACTTTAAGAACTTGCGTTCATGTTTACTAAATACCCTTTTCTCTTTTTCTTGTTTTTTGGACAGGCAGAGAATATTTATAATGATGAAGACCCTGAAGGAAGTGTGGATCCAGAAGGACAGGGGTCCTAGATTCATCTGCACTTGTAATTTTAGACTGCCTGCCCTTTTCCTCTCAACCCTGATAGTGATTTAACACTGGTTCTGAGACACAGACTTTGTTCAGCTATCCCTCTATAATAGGTACCATCAACAATGTTATTAACCCAATCCAAGGGTGTTTTCTAAATATTAACTGAGGGGCTTGATTCAGCAAAGCCACAGACTTAATATTTAAATTTTTTTCAGGAATTTTCTAGTATCAAAGATCTAAAGTAGCCACTGAAAGGGGAATATTGTGTGTGGTTATTTTATTTTTCTCTGTATGCCATATCCCCACATTTTTCAGGCTCATTTAAGTAAAGGCTAGAAGTAAATAAGGAATAGAGCCAAGAGAGGTAGGTGTGTGAGCCATGAAGTGTAAGTACTGCAAGATGTTTTTATTCAGGAATTAGGGGAGATTTGAGTCATAACTTCCTACTCTAAAATCTTCACACCTGACTTTCCAGGATGCACATTTCCTACGTAGACTAGTCTCCTCCGTTTCTTAAGTCAAAAGTATGTGTTCCTGTTTTCCATATATTTTTGCTTGTTAGTGTATTTCTTGAGCTGATTTCATATTATTTCTTTCCTTTCTGTGAAATGGTTTTTTTTAAAAACTTGGGACCACCAAGTTGTAAAGATGTATGTTTTTACCTGACAGTTATACCACAGGTAAGCTGTCCAGCTAAGTTGAGAAGAGTGAATCTATAGCTTGTATTTGTTTTTAAAATTAAATTAATCCTGGATAAGAGTTGCTTTTTTTTTTTAGGAGTTAGTCCTTGACCACTAGTTTGATACCATCTCTGTTTTGGGTGACCTGTTTCACTAACAGGCCTGTTACTCTCTATGACTAACTGTGTAAGTGCTTATAATGAAATAAATTGCTTTTCTACATAACCCAATGCTGATGGGCTTTATTTAGTATATAATATAATATCTATCAAACACCAGTCTCTGGCTTCTAGAAGAATTCTTCAGATGACAGTTATTTTCTGTGGTCTTTGACTACCAAGAGCAGAATTAATTATAATAGACCCAGAGCTATAGAAAACAGTTTTACTCCTTCACAGGGAAAGTGAAAGACACAAAACATTGAATCATAGGTGTACAGATTAGTCTTTGATAAAATAACATCTTTTTGAAGTCTTTCAAGCATGTCAAAGGCAGTGTGGCAGAAAGATTTTAAGGCAAAATTTAAATTTGGAAAAGGTGTTTGAACCTTTTCTCATATAGAGGTTGAATCTCCCCAGTATGTTTTTCACTGGGACCTGTTCTTAGAAGTGAGAAATAAAGGCTGAAAGCCACATACCATAACCAGATAAAATGCCTGGTTCTTTGCAATCACTCAGTTTAACTGAGTAGATTACTCACCAAAAATCATTTTCATGAGGCATGATCTTTAGGGAAATCTGAATATCCTTAACCTTTAGATTCAAATTTAGTTCCTTTTTTTCTGGAACTAAGTTCTTTTAGAGTATAGTGAAAATTATCTTGACACAAGAGTAGACTATGCGTCAGCATAAAAAGTAAACTTTGTAAAAGGATTCATTAAAAGTCCAACACTCATGGCACAAAAGAATTCAAATTATAAACCCATATAATGAAAATTGGCTGCCTTTTGACCCCACCTGTGCTCCAAAAAAAATGTTTTTGGTTTAGGTCAACAACAAGGCAAGTTTCATTCTGCACAAGGCTGCAGGGGTGCATATATTCATCCTTTGCTGCTGGTGGACAGGAGGGACAGGAGGCTTTTTTTTTTTTTTTTTTTTTTTTCTTAACACTTTATTAAGATATAATTAAAATAGAATCCAGCTAAGAGCTGACTGGTGTGTTCTGCCTCCAGCCAGCCTAGAATCTTTTTAAACAGGTCAGCCAGTATTTGTGTCTTCCCCAGGGTGAATTGCTTGCCAAGTCCCTGGCACTCTCTCCTGTGTTTGGAAAAGGGTACTTAAGTGATCCTTTGTTAAGAAGCTTTTTTGGTTGTTTCTGGGTTACAGATTCGGCCATACATTTCTAAACAGCTCCTGTAAGATTGAAAGAAAAAAAGAATAAATTTATTATTTCTGCAACTTTAAATAATCCTATGTAATAAAAGGCTAACATGTAAATCGACCGAACTGTGGAATGACCGATCACTATGATGCACACTGACCACCAGGGGCAGACACTCAACGCAGGAGCTGCCCCCTGGTGGTCAGTGTGCTCCCCCTAGCACTGCTCAGCCAGAAGCTGGGCTTATGGCTGGCAAGAGCAGTGGTGGTGGCAGGAGCCTCTTCCACCTCCACGGCAGTGCTAAGGTTGTCCAACTGCCGGCTCCCAGACTGCGAGAGGGTGCAGGCCAAGCAGAGGGACCCCCTCCCTGACCCCTCCCCCTCAGTGCACGAATTTTGTGCACCAGGTCTCTAGTGCAGTATAAAGTTTATGACTGAACTTAGGAAATTTATTGTAGGTTTTGTTGGGAGGAGAGATTGCTAGACTGTGACTCACATATGATCAGGGTTGACTTTCCCCTATGAAATATTTGGGTAATTCTTATTTGCAAAGTAATGAATGTGTGATGGTGATGGGAGGGGCTAGCTAAAATTTTTCTCTGTCCAGGTTAAATTTACACAGGTATTACAGTGCCTGAAATTCTGTAGTTTTGTTTCTTTGAATTAATCGTTGCTTTTTCCCTATTGTACTTTTAATCTGATCCACACAAAGGTGTTTAGCAGATCATTTTCCTCAATTACATGGTTCTAGTAATCTCCCAAACAATAAGCGCAATCTGTTATGCCTGGAAAAAACAGTAAAAGAAAGTCCTAGTGAGTTAGGAAAAGCATTAGTTACAGTAGTCATTTGTGAGTTTGTATCCAAGCTGTAAGATGAACTAGGAAATTGAGAATAAAATTTATGGGCATCTAACTAGTATATACTTGACAGACCTTTTTTATTCTTAGTCTCTTTATCCAAGAGAATCTAAAATGTGAAAAATGAGAACATACTGGTATATAGAGAAATTAATGGATAGGTGTGTTGCTTGTTTCACATACTAAGCAATAATCCTGTTCCTCCACTTATAAACAACACCTCTTCAGCTTTTCTATACAGATAAATTTTGCAGCCTTGGCCTCTTTTGTCATAGTTTGAATTTAGGTAGCATAACTACCTTCTGCTATTCTAAGGAAACTTTGTGAATAGCAGGTGGGGTAAGGTGGGAGAATGCAGAGCTTAGATATTTTATCCTGTTACAGAATTCCTGGTGATAATTAGGGCATATTTTTTTTAGTCCTATCAGAAACAAGCATTCCAAATAAACCCTGAATGCTTGAACCAGGCAATTTGGAGGTATGTGTTATCCCTACATGATTTGTCATTAGACACACACTTAAGTTCTTTTAAGGTATTAGTATTGTTAAGAAAGTAAAATGCAAACTCCACTCTTGTACCCGCAAGGATCACCTTGAGACTGTGTCTCGATTCCACCTGCCTGAGAAGTGGGAGTATTAGCCTGTTCCGGGCTCTTGGGTAGCATAGCCCTTAAAAAAGAGAGAGAGCCATTTTCCATCTGTTCATGGATGAAAAAAAATTTCCCAGTTTTCCTTTGTCTCCCACTGTTGAGTGAAATTTCCCTCGAGCAACATCTGCCCTCCCCACCATCCATCTCGTCAGCCAGTGTTAGTTGAGATTTGGGTAAGCAGCAAAAACTGACTTATAAGTTGAAAGCTCTTCAGTAAGGCTGATCCTTAGCTGCTCCATCTCTTTGTTCTTCTGTTGCTGGAGTTGCACTCCGTTTCTTAATTGTGTCTGTTGTTCTTCCATTTTCTCCAGCTGTTCCTGCATAAGAGGGCCAAGAACATACCTGATGAGCCGAACAATAAAAATCTTACATTGTCCATTATAGTTTACAAAGCACTTTCTTGTATATTGTTTAATCTTCATGGAAGTATTAAGGTTGAAACAGATTTGTTTTGACAAAGTGATACTCCATTTGAAGATGGTGAAGAAAGGAGTCTTGTCCTTCAACCACCCACAGCTTAATGTAATCCTGCAACGGCAGTACTCAGAGGGACTTTTAGTTTCACAATGTTAAGAAGTGTTGGGGAGGATTTTGGTCCTCTTGGTGAGCTGAGAATTTTATACACCTCTTGCTTACTCTATGAGCAAGTTTGTTTCCATTAAGACTGAATTTGTTAAAAAATGTTAAATTGGAAAAAGATGCTAGCCCTAGCAGGTTTGACTCAGTGGATAGAGCGTCAGCCTGCGGACTGAAGGGTCCCAAGTTCGATTCCAGTCAAGGGCACATGCCCAGGTTGTGGGCTCGATCCCCAGTAGGGAATGTGCAGGAGGCAGCCAATTAATGATTCTCTGTCATCGTTGATGTTTCTTTCCCTATCTGAAATCAATAAAAATACATATTTTTAAAAAGAATAATAGAATTTTGCCAGCACCGGTTTGGCTCAGTGGATAGAGCGTCAGCCTGTGGAGTGAAAGGTCCCAGGTTCGATTCCGGTCAAGGGCATGTACCTTGGTTGCGGGCACATCCCCAGTGGGACATGTGCAGGAGGCAGCTGATCAATGTTTCTCACTCAATGTTTCTAACTCTATCCCTCTCCCTTCCTCTCTGTGAAAAATCAATAAAATATATTTTTTAAAAAAAAGAATAATAGAATTTCTTTAAAAACGAAAAAAGATGCTATGCCCTGTGGGCCCTCTGGAGCTTTCAGATAACTTTCCCATTCTGCCAACAGGCAGGATGCATTCTGTAAATTGTCTTTGCTGAGGTTTAATGAGGTAATGAGGTAAGGAAGGTGGTAAGCAAATCAGTCTGGTGTTTGTTCCTAGCTGGCATGGATCCTTAGGAAGTGTGAGGGAGTTGGGAAAGCATTAAAGTTTGAAGGCATATTTTAAAAGGGCAGTGACTTCTCAAATTTTGAAGAATAGTAAGATAGGAATCCAGCCCTAGCTGGCTTGGCTCAGTGGATAGAGCTGCGGACTGAAGGGTCCCAGGTTCGATTCCAATCAAGGACACATGGCCTGGGTTGCAGGCTCAATCCCCAGTAGGGGGCGTGCAGGAGGCGGCCAATTGATTCTCATCATTGATGTTTCTATCTCCCTCTGAAATCAATAAAATTATATTTTAAAAAGAAAAAAGATAGGAATCCAGTTTGGGTACATGTTATTAGAAGTATCTAAATAATTTGTTCTCTGAGTCATCCTTTATAATACCTGTGGCACATCAATCTGCAATGGTTGATACTCTGGCTGAATCTCAATTTACATAAACATTATCAAAAGGCCTTTTTTAGTGCTTAGTCTTGCTCTGACACCACACAGAAATGGGGCCTTACTCTCATGTCATCTGAAGGGAAGTATTTGCATACCTCTGCCCCGATTTCCCAAATTCCACTAGCAAACCTGTTATTTTGACAAGGAACAAAAGTACATGCTTGAGAAGGCAGTCTGTACCATCAGTACTCTGACAGGAAGAAACTCGGTGAAAGATATATTGCTACAATGACTGGCATTAAGGACAACCTCCAGTCTTAATCTGATGTAGCGCCAATAGATTAATTTACTAAAAACTGCTCTATCTCAATCTTTCAAAGGCTTCCCACTTCCTTTAATCTAGACGCCCTCCAGTTTTACCCTTGCCTCTAACTAGAACTTCCATTACTCTTTCAATATGAACATTTTCCTGTATCTTGCACTATCCGGTATGGAAGTCACTAGCCACATGGGGCTAGTGAGTACTTGAAATATGGCTCGTCCAAATTGAGATGTCTATAAGTGTAAGATTTCTAAGACTTGGCTACATGAAGAAATTACGTTTTTATATGCTGGGTTACATAAAATATTTCACCTATTTTTTTTAAGTGTCACTAGAAATTTTAAATGGCATCTGTGTCTTGCATGAGATTGTGTTGGACAGTGCTGCTCAAGCCTGACCAACTCAGATCTCTATGCCTTTACTTCTGACACAATAGACAGCATCTGCTGTTGTATTGCTATTTATCTTTTAAATTCATGTGTAACTCCCAGATTGTAGGTTCCTGGAAGTACACATAATGCCTGTTGATGGGAAACTTGCAGATAGTAAATATTTACTATCAGCCCCATTTCTGCATTAGCAACCTGCCAATTTCCAGTTAACATTCTCAGCAAATTTCTCACACCACCCACTGTAGCCAGTCACCAAGTCCTACCATTTTATCCTACATATCTCACATCATCTCTCTCATAAAGTCTAAATTGTCTTTCAGGCTTTTTCAATCCACCCACCATACTGCCACTTTTATGAGTACATACCTATGGGCCAGGCACCATTGCATGTGCTTTACAAACATTAACTGGTTCATTCCTTGCAAATGAGGTATATTACACGTGAGGGAGCAGAGCCATATGGATTAAGTAATTGTCCAAAGTTTCCCCCAGTTAGAAAGTGGTAGAGCCAGGAGTTGTGCAAGTTTGTTTCCATTAAGACAAACTTGCACAAGCTCATATTCTTACTGCTCTTTAGTGATCTTCAAACTGTCCCATGTAACCCAGGAAGAAGCCAAAATGAAGTGCCCTTGCCACTAATTAGTAGCTCCACTTTTGCCTGTTTTATATATTGGCATTTCATCTAAAATTCTATTTTGTGGAAAGGACCTGGCTTTGGAGAAAACTTCTTTTTGAAAACTGTTTATCAAAGATTACACACGCCCTAACCGGTCTGGCTCAGTGGATAGAGCGCCGGCCTGCAGACAAGGGTCCCAGGTTCGATTCCGGTCAAGGGCATGTACCTTGGTTGCTGGCACATCCCCAGTGGGGGTGTGCAGGAGGCGGCTGATCGATGTTTCTCTCTCATCGATGTTTCTAACTATCCCTCTCCCTTCCTCTCTGTAAGAAATCAATAAAATATATTTTAAAAAAAAAAGATTACACAAAGCCCTTTACATTCTGATCCCCATCTACCTCTCCAGCCTCATCACTCTGCTCACATTCCTTATGATCCAGCAAAATATATTAAAAAAAAAAAAAAAGATTACACAAAGCCCTTTACATTCTGATCCCCATCTACCTCTCCAGCCTCATCACTCTGCTCACATTCCTTATGATCCAGCCACCCTCACTTCCTATAGTATGTCTTTTTGTGTTTTCTTGCTTTTGTGTAGGCTGTTCCCTCTGGTAGGAAAGCCTTTCCCTTGTCTACCCCATGAATTCATTTATTCAAACACATTGTGGTTGACTATGGGCTTGAGCTAGATTGCTCAGGGTTATTATATGCATCACGTCCTAGATGCATAACCTTGGACAAATGACTTCTTTCTCACCTGTTTTCTCATTTTTCAAATGATGACAGTAGTTCATACCTATCTTAGGTAAGAATTAAATGAATTACTACATGTAAAGAACTTCAACTATATGCCGTCTATTAACCGATCCTCAAAATTTCTAGGCAGGGGCAATTATACATGCTTCAACAGTACATGCCTTATTCCTATAACTATTACAGTGTTTATCACATTGAAGTCTTGTATTTCATTGATTCTAAGGCTTTGACATTTTAACAGATCAGAGTGCATCTTAAAATCAAGTGTCTTAGATTTTATGAAATATGTTCATTTTATCTGGTATCCTTCCTAGACTGTAAACTGTTGGAGAGCAGGAACTCTTTCCCCCTCCCCATTTCTCACTTCTTTTGTCAGCACATAGTTCACTCCCTGGCACATAGTAAGTAGATAATATCTGTTGAATATTTGAAGGAGGCAGTGTTTACAATTGTAAGAGTAAATTGTACCTTTGAAAAGTAATCAGGTGCCATAAGCGACCTTTGACGAACAATTTAAGAAGCCATTCAGAAAGAATTAGCTCCTTCAGACCTTGATTCCTTTAATTATGGTAAAGCTATGAAAGACACTCATCAAGAGGGTTTTTCCCTGGTTGGAGTGGCTCAGTGATTGAATGTTGACCCATGAACCAGGAGGTCACAGTTTGATTCCCAGTCAGGGCACATGCCCGGGGTTGTAGGCTTGATCCCAAGTGGGGGGCATGCAGGAGGCAGCCAATCGATGATGGTCTCTCATTGATGTTTCTATCCCTCTCTCTTCCTCTCTGAAAACAAAACATTTTATAAAAAATTACTCTGGGGAAAAAAAAAAAAAGGACACATATGTAATACCCTTTGTAATGCTTTAAGCAATAAAAAAAAAAATTACTCTGGCTCACTGAGCCTGTTTCCTCTAAAAATAATATTAATAATAATGGCTCTGGCCAGTTTTTCTTAGTAGTTAGAGCCTCGGACTGAAGGGTCACAGGTTTGATTCCCGGTGAAGGGCACATACCTTGGTTGCAGTTCAATCCCCAGCCCCAGTTGGGGTGCCTGTGGGAGGCAACCGGTTGATGTGTCACTCACATCGATGTTTCTCTCCCCCCGCCCCCCGCCCCCCGCC
>NW_005370065.1:851105-856701 GCF_000412655.1 Myotis brandtii
TCCTACCTTCCACTTTCTAAAAATCAATGGGAAAAATATCTTTGGGTCCGACTGGCATGGCTCAGTGGTTGAGCATATAGACCTATGAACCAGGAGGTCACAGTTCGGTTCTGATCAAGGCACGTGCCCCGGTTGCAGGCTGGATCCCCAGTGTGGGGCGTGCAGGAGGCAGCCGACCAATGATTCCCTCTCATCATTTAAAAAAATAAATTTTAGCTTTAAAAATTTAATCTTAAAAAAAAAAAAAGAAAAAAAAGAAAAAATATCAGGTAAGGATTTAAAAAATAATAAAGGATTTGGGGGATTAATGAGAGGATCAAATGAGATAATTGGTATAAAAGGGTTTAAATTAAGAGTGCAAGTCAATTTCAGCCTCTACTACAGACCTCAAAAGAAGTCGTTCCTACATATGACAGTGTGTCCTTCAGCCCAAAAGATATTTGACCCCTTCCCTTTCCCTTCCCCAAGCTAAGAGACCGAATTCCTTTCCTGCCCACTGGGCCTACCTTGTACTGCTGCACTTCCTCGTCGCGTTTTTGCCTCACAAGTGTGATCTGGTTCTCCAGGTTCCTGTTTAGCAGATGGAGCTGCTGGGCCTCTGCTTGCAGGGGCCTCAGAGCCTCCTTCATCTGCTGGATCTCTGCCTGGGTTTTCTGCAGGGCTTTGGCAGCGGCTTCTTTCCTCTCTAGGAGCCGCACCAGCTGAGGCTCATACTCCTCCTCCAGGCCCTGGCGGCTCTCTGCCACGAGGTTCTCAAACTGGGCAGAGAGCTGCCGGCTCTCCTGCAGGAAGTGTCCTTCCCTCTGGCTTGGAGGTGCTTCTATTTGCTGCCGTAACTGCTCCTTCTGCTTCTGATAGACATCCCGGAGCTGGGCCAGTTCCTCTGAGAGCTGGGCTGCCCGTGCGGTCAGCACTTCCCGGAAATCGGCAAACTGGGCCACGTCCTGCTGGCGGCACTCCAGCTGGTATTGGTAGGCCACACATTCCTTGGTCACCTTGAACAGCTTCTGCTTGACCAGGTGGATCTCCTCCTTTAGCCCGTCCCTCTCCAGCTCCGCTTGAGCATGCAGTTTGTAGGCATCCAGGATGTCCTGATGGACTTGTTGCACCTCCTGGAGAGCTGGTTCCCGGAGCAACACAAGCTCATGGATGAGCTGATCCCGCTCCTCTTCCAGCTGGGCCACAGCTTGGACACATTCCTGGAAACGCCCCTCGAGCAATTCTAGGTCCTCTATGCTCAGGCTCTCCTCTGTGCTGGGACTAGACCCGGCGCCAAGGCTCTCAGGGTTAGGCTTCTCTTCGTTTGTGACCGTCTCTCCCCCATAAGCCATCTGCTCTGGGCTTGTCTCCTCCAGCTTCACAGGCTCCTCCACACACAGTGTGTCCTCCTGCTTCACAGGCTCCTCCACACACAGTGTGTCCTCCGGCTTCACAGGCTCCTCCACACACACGGCCTCATTTGGCTGCCTGTTATCCTCAATATACAGTGTCTCCTCAGGCTGCTCAGTCTCTTCCAGATACAGTATGTCATCAAAGTCACCTGTGTCCCCCAGGAAGAGCATGTCCTCTATATTCAAGATTCCCTCCAAAGGAAAAGTATCATCCAGGCATTCAGAGTGTCCCCCCTCTTGAAAAGAAGTGGCCTGTGCTCTTGTTTCTCTGCAAAAGAAATGACTTAAAGTGAGAGGGCAACCACAATCCCAGGATGGTTCATGGCTGGAGCCATTAGGCCATAGACCTAAATCATATCAGCTTCTCACATCTCAGCACTTGTCTGCTCCCTTCCCTCCACTGACTCATCCCCTCACAGCCCATTGCTTAGATCCCCTGACAACATACCCATGATGTCAAAGTCTAGTCAGCTACATACCTTTAAGGCCAGGAAACTAACCACTATTTGTTTCGCTATCATAAAGTTCTAATGTTGAGGTAAAACCTTTTTCACCTGGACTTGATTCTTCTTTCTAGAATCAGAGAAGTCTAACTCCTTTCCCATGTAAGTTCTCTAAACACTTAACAAGAACTAACGTGTCTTTCAATTCCATGCGTGCCAAGTTTTCCAGGGCCTTCCTCATTTGGGTCACTTCTTTCCAACCAGGCTCCAAATTGTCACTGTCCCTTGGGGGTGGGTATTGGAGCAACACCCAGGTGTGCTCTAAGCAGTCAATCTCCGGACACTATTGATGCAGCCAAGATTCCCTTAGCATATAGGGCTGGCCCATCATGTTCTTGACAAATGCTGAGTTTGACTAAAATTCTTAAGACTTTTTCACAGCAAGTAAAGCCACATCTCTGTTCCTGTAAGATGTCAATCATCCTTCTAGCCTGTAAAGTCTCTTAGATTCTGTGAATCTAACAAACGAGCCCGATAACCCAGCTGCCCATTGCCTGCTAGCTCGATCAGTTCCTGTCAACGAATGCTCCCCTGTTCCTTTGGCCCTCAAGTGGCTTTGTTTTTCCTGTTTCAAATGCATCTCACCTACCTTGGATCTCTAAGCAATTCCTTGAAATTATAAAATACCATGGAAATAATAATTATTATAGAGGTCTTATGTGTGCCAGGCCCTGTTTTAAATGCTTTATGTATGTCAACTCATTTAATCCTCATAACAATTCTATGAGGTAGTTAATTACATTTATCCCCATTTTACAGATCAGGAAACTGAGGGTAAAGCGATTAAGTACTTTACTCAAAAAAACTGATATTTAATGTATACCAGTTATAAAACAAACTAAATTTGACTATTGCTTTCAAGAAACATTTTTTAGACATAAAGGATAAGTAAAAGTAAAAAGTTCCATCTATGAAAGATTTTGATTGCTCTGTTTTGAAAAGGCCTACTTGTGTCCAGGTTTTAAGCTCTATATCTTATTCCAAGTTCCCAATAAAGGTTATTTTTACTCTAAATCATCCTGTACTCTGTCCTCTCTAACACCCCGGGAATCCCTGGGTTTCCTTTGTTTTCTCATGTTGGCCCTCTGGAAACAACAAAAGTATGGTTTCATCAGGCCCCAAACATCACTGGCCTCCTTCAACCCAGCACCCACACCAAAACCTAAAGTTCCAAGACAACCTCGACAGTCACCTAGTCCATTCACATCACTTTACCAGAGAGAAAGTGCTTCTTAGATATCTTTACCAGATGTTACTTTGCACCTCAAACTCAACTGCCCTAAATTATTATTCTCCTTGAGCTTGCTGCACCTGTATTCTCCAGCTCAGTGAAACACATCACCAGCTTGATGAGACAAGAAATCTTTAAACATCTCTTCCCTCCCCTATACAGCCAACTTACCGAGAACTAACCCTTCTGTCTCCCAAAGTCTGCAGTCCCCATCCCCCTCTCCATCCACTGCCAGGGCCCTAGTCCAAGTCATCATCTCTCACCTGCGAATCTGTGCCAGCCTTCCAACAGGCCTTCTCATCCTAGTCTATGCTCTACAACTTGCTACAACAAAAAGCAAACTATGTCGCCCTACGTCACCGATAGATAACCAACTGCATAGCAGAGATTCAAGGCCCTTAAAGATTTAGCCCCAACATACCTTTCAGCCTCATCTCACGCCCCAGGAGCCCACCCAATGCTTGACCATCTGGAACATGCATTACCTTTTTATACCTTCTACCCCAGGCCCACAATGTCTAAAGGACCCAGCTGAGGAAATACTGCTCTCTGTACACCACCCGACTAGAGAATAGTTCTGGAAAGGTAGAGCTCCCAGTGCCCAGGAAGGATGCACCTGCTCAGCCAGCCAGAACCCACCCTGATCCTCAGCAGCTAGCAGGCGGACCCGAGATCACCCTCCTGCGGAGTCCTCCACCCTGGAATGACGTAACTGTGTTCATGGCAGTATTCCATGCATTTTACATGAATACTCCTTTTCAGGATGCTCATCTATTATCCCCATTTTACAGATGAGGAAACCAAAGCATAAACAGAGTAAAGAATTCACTAAGGTTCCACTCCAGAGCCAGAGCTGTTTTTGTTTTTTATTTATCTTTGTGTTTTATTCGGAGCTCCTTTGGACCACTCAGCTCTTAGAATAGGCATGAGGTCTAAGAGAGGTCAAACAATGAGGGCAGGTACTCTAGAGCTTGGCCCACAGCATTCAAAGTGTATTTGTATATATTTGCCTAACAAATTTCTCCTCCTCATTCAAGCCCTGCTAAAGTCCATCTCGGTGAAGTGTTTCCCAGACCACCCCAGAGTGCCTGGCATTCTTAAGGCACGTTGTATGCAGCTCATCTTTGCACTTAGTGCTCTGTGCTATAAGAAGTGCATGTGTCTGTCTCCTGTGATACTCCATTTTCTAAGGACAAGTAAGTTCTCTTTCTCTCTGTATCCCAGGGTGGGGCTCTGTGGAAGGAAGGAAGGCAGAAACCGACTGAGGTCCAAGGAGAAAGCTTGCCCAAGGTCGAGTAGCGAATCTGGAAGTAGAACCCAGGCCTCCTGACTTTCCAGGTGCTGCTGTTAACATACACCATGTTGTCTTAGTCACCCCGCCCACAGTGCCAGGCCTCGGCTAGAGGCTGCCCTCACACAGCTGCCTCTCTGTAAGGACGCGGGAAAGTAGATTATGGGAGGCCCAGGGGCAGGGGAGCCAGTTCAGCTGGGGCCGCTGACCTGAGGCTTCCTTGGCCCCAAACAGCCTGCCTCTGCCACTCTGTCCCCAGCGGACTCCAGCAGCACCCAGCTCTGTCCATTAGGGCTGTGGCTGTAAGTGTTTGTGATACTGTGCAGGCATGAGTTGGTGTGTGTCTGACTCCGTGTACCTGTATGTGTGTATGTGAGTTGGTGTGTGTCTGACTCCGTGGACCTGTATGTGTGTATGTGAGTTGGTATGTGTCTGACTGTGTACCTGTATGTGTGTATGTGAGTTGGTGTGTGTCTGTGTACCTGTATGTGTGTATGTGAGTTGGTGTGTGTCTGACTGTGTACCTGTATGTGTGTATGTGAGTTGGTGTGTGTCTGTGTACCTGTATGTGTGATGGCAGTAGTGGTGAGGGTATGTGTAAGACTGTTCAGCTTTGCGCTGTGTGTGACAGTGAGGGGTGTCGGGGGGTGTATTTGCACCTCCACCTCTTGGTACATTGGGGAGCCCAGGGCTACAGTCTGACCCGGGGTTCCTCAGCCACAGGTCCCTGCCCTCTAACCAGCTGGCTGTGGATGGATGCAGGAGGGCCTCAGCTCCGGGGCCCTCCTGCTCTTCTGCGATGGTAGACCCTGCACCCCCTTTTCAGGCCCCGGACAGCTGGGGACAAGCTGCCTGAACAGACTTAACTCCAAGCTGGCAGATGCCCAACCTTGCACCCAGAGTCTTCCTCAGCGAAGGCAGGAGGCCTCCACCTCCAGTTGTATTTGGGGTGAAGACTGAAAGAAACAAGTAACGCTTTGGCCGCTATGGGCCAAATGGCAGTTGGCGGTTGAAAGGGTTAATTCTCACATGGCCCGAGGAAGGGGAGGGGGCATTATAAAAAGCCGCTGACGAACGGAGGTGCCAGGACCCTGAGCGGGGACCCCTCCCCATCTCCCTTCGCTGGTGGCTCCGCCCCGCGCCATGCCGCACCCCGCTGGTCCCCTACCCCCTCCAGGCA
>NW_005370065.1:857050-857554 GCF_000412655.1 Myotis brandtii
CTCCGGAGGGTGGGGAGAGGCCGCCCCTCCGGGGACCAGCCTGGGGTGGGGATGGGGGTGGTTATCTGGGTCCCCGAGACCAGCCAGCCTGGGGATCTTCCGGAACCTTCTTTCTCTCCACCCTTCCCCTCCCAGGTCCCCGTTGCGGGGAATCAGGAGAGGAGGTGGCTCTGCAGCCCCAGAAGAGCACTGTCCCGGCCTGGGGCCTGGCCGGTGGGGAGACGGGCAGGGTTTGGGGTGGAGGACTAGAGGGACCCCACACCCCCGCTCATTTGGGAATGTCGCCACAGTTGGGCACCTCGCTGCCCTGCGGGGCTAGAGGAGGAAGGCTAACGAGCCACAGCGCATGAGTGTGGGGGCAGTGGGGAGCCTGGGAGCCTGTGGCTGGGGTTAGGGACGGGCTGTGTAGGAGGGCTGTCAGCCTATAAGGCTGAGGTCCATATTGAACACAGCTTTCAGCCCCACGATACGAGGTTTCCTGGGGTCTCTGGCTTGGTCCACCTG
>NW_005370065.1:857675-862143 GCF_000412655.1 Myotis brandtii
GCCCCCCCTTCTGTCCATTCCAAGGCATGTCCCCACCCCAAGCCCTTAGCCCACCAGTATCAGGGTCAAACTTCCAACACTGCACTCTTTCTCCCCCAGAGAGAAGCTGCCCGTCCCTTCCCAGACCTGAGCCTCGGGCATTCTGACGCCTTTTTTCCACTGAGCCCCCTGTGTGGGGAGGTCTTTGACTTAATCGCAGAAGAATGCTGTGCACTGAGAGGCCTTGAGTGGGGTGTGGAGGGGGGGTAATGGTGTGAATGTGTTGGATGTGTGTGAAGTGTTTGTTGTATCAATGTGCCGCTGCTGGCTGTATGAACACCACCAGGTTGTGTGTGTGTGTGTGGTGTGCAGAGCAGGAGATTGTGGGATTGTGTGCCCATGAGTGATTGTGATGACTGTGGGTACATGTCTGCGTGTGATTGTGTAACCCCAGGGGAAGTGATTATGCGCTGTGGAGTATCTATGTGTGCAGCCAGCTGTTGTGACTGTTTGTGGGGAGGCATATAGGCCTGTGTGTGATTGTGTGCCCGAGTGCCTGGGGGCCGAGGCGGGTGAGTGTGGATGGGTGTGAGGAGTGTGGGTGTGAGGAGCGTCTGCTGTGGGTGAGGGAGGCCTGCGTCTGTGTTCATGAATTCACATATCTGAGTGTGCTGCCTGTGGCTGTATATTTATATCTCTCTGTCTAATGCAAGGGGGTGGGAGATTAACACCCAGGGCAGCCAAATGCACCCTTGTAAGGTATGATGCACAAGAAAAGCTGGGTTTTGGAGGCAGCTGGTCATTTTCTGACTTACCCCTGAAATATTCCAGGGGAGGAGGTTGGCAAAGCCTCAGCTGCTGGTCATTTGACAGCTGCTGCCAGTCAGAGGGGAGCCCAGGGAGTGAGGGTAAGGCCTGCCAGCAGCACTGTTTGCTGTGGGTGCTAGGCAACGGGCAGCAAGGGTGGCATTAAAAAGGTCATCCCTTCCCCTCCAAACCCCTAGCCCAGAGCTGGCCCTGAGCAGTCCCCAAGATTGAACTCCTTAACCCCTCCTTCCCTCCCCACTCAAGCCCTCCTTTAGGCGGAAACACGGACTCCCCAGGGTCCCAGAAACTCCTCCACCTCCAGGCCTTTGTTCTTGCTGTTCCCTCTACCCAGAACACCCTTTCCAGCTCTTCACATCCCAGTTTCTACTCTTCCTCAGGTCTCAGCTTACATGTCATCCCCTCAGAAAGGCCTTTCCTGATATGTCCCCTCCCCCCACATGAAGGTCCACCCACTTACTGGGATCATCACCTTGTTTATTTCCTGTACAGCACGTATTACAACCTGCAATATTATTGCTTCTTTTCAATTCCCTCTCTGCTTCCCCCACTAGAATGGAAGCCCCCTGACATTGTGTGACTTATTTACTGCTATGTCCCCAGGGCCTAGCACAGGGCTTTAGCATATAATAGGATCTCAATAAATAGATAGATAGATAGATAGATAGATAGGTAGATAAAGTTGAAGGAAAGCAGGATGGCCCTATCTAGGCTATTCAGGCAACATTTGATGCTTGCTATGTGCCAGGCCTGGGCCACTCACCATCAAGAAGCCCCAGTGTACTCAGGGAAACAGACATATGCATGTGCCCAGGTTGTGTATACCAAGGCAGAGTGAGGCGGTGAGGCTGTAGGGTTCAGCGCACTTGGCAGACATTGGCACTTGGTCTGTGCCAGACTCTGTGTCAGAGCAAATAGCTTTATTTGGCCCAGACCCCTGCCTGCAAAGAGCTCACAGGATAGAGGATGCTAGAACTGTCTCCTGGGGAAACGAACCCATGCAGAGAATAATGCCAAATCACTGAGCTGAGTGATGGGCTCTGAGAACCGGGGATGGCACAGCCTCGGGGACAAACCTGGGCCTGAAAAGATGACCGTGGATGCTCTGCGACAGGCACAGATGCTTTGAAAAGCAAGCACAGCCACTGTCTCTCAGCCCCTCCACAAAGCAGAGTCCAGGAAGAGAAGAGCTCTGGGCTAGCACCTCTCGGCCTAGCCTCCGCTCTCCAAGCTTCTCAGCCCTGCTTCTGTCCTGGGGCTGACTCCTGCTGACAGTCTCACCTGGGCCCCCTTGCCTTTTGGTTTCAGGTGGAGTTTGGCCATAGGAGACACCGGCAGGAGATCAGAGGGAAGGAGGAGAGTGAGATCAGGATATTTATAATACCTCCTTCCCCTGTGATTTTGCCACCTCCACCCCAAGTTCCTGTTGGTTGGCCTGCACCCATGGATACATCTCTCTCCAGGTTCATTAACAAGGCTCCCTTTCCTCCCTTGGTTCCTTCGGGCCTGTGGGGAGTGACTCCATTCCACTATTGTGACCCCAGGGTGCTTCACCATTCCTGCCTGCATCTCTGTGAATAGTCCCTTCATTAAACCCTCTTCTGGCAAATACTTTGAGTGTTCCCCTGTTTCCTGCCGAGACCCCTGAGGTAAGAACTACCCCCAGGGAAAATGAGCCCTTGGCAGAGAATTTGGGGGAGACCCTCTTTCTAAATCACCACCAAAAACCAGAATCTGAAAAGTTGTGAACAGATCAAAATCCCATCCTGGGTGAATAGTGACCTCCTGCTACCCTCCAGGCAGGGTCCCAAGAGGTCCCGCTTAGCTCACCTTACTCAGGCTTAGGCCTATAGTGACCCTGGCCAGAACAGGTCGGGGAGGGGGCTATGAGGGTGGGGAGGGATGGGGGGATGACTGGCAGAGGGTGAGCTTGGCAGTAGCGAGGCACCAGAGGGCAGCAGTTTCCACCGTACCCCAGGGCCTGCCCCACATGACCTTTCGAACCCAGCCTTCCTGAACCTCAGTTCCCTGCCTGTGAAATAGGCAATTAACACTCTCTTCACAGGAGTGTTATGCATCAGTCAAATGTGAGGCTCCGCACGCCAGCGCCAGCGAGCCGAAGTGAGCTGAGAGTAGAACATTCCCCGTTATTACTGCTGCAGGTGGAGGCCATTCTGCTGCGTTTCTGTGCGCCGAGAGCTCTAGCCAACCATCCGGAGGTGGCAGGAGGCTGGCGGAAGATGCCCCAGCTGGGCCCCCCAGCCACTGCTTCAAGGGAGCACGGGTTCAAAGCCAGGCTTTGGAGGCAGCAGGCCCAAGCCTAAAGCCTGCCCTGCACTTACTTTGTGACCTTAGGAAAGTCACTCTACCTCTCAGAGATGGTGTTTTTCTCTGTAAAATCGGGTAACACTTCACCTTATGGGTTTGCTGTGAGCATGAACTGAGGATACAAAAAGCATTTAGTCAAGTACTGATACATTGGGAGTGCCCCCCCAAAATATTAGCTATTTGTGTGCGTGTGTGTGTGTGTGTGTGTGTGTAAAATATTAGCTATTTGTGTGCGTGTGTGTATGTGTGTGTTTAGTTTTTCTTAATTTTTTTGTATTTTTGTTCTGGCTATTATTTTTTAAAACCCCCCTTTCTCCTTCTTACTGCAGTACATCTGTCTATTTATTCCTTCATTTGCTTCTTTATGCATTCATTTCAACATTTATCAAGCCAGCAATGATCTAAAATCTAGGAACACAGAAACTAGGAAATCATCAAAGCAAGAACAATATCTGTCCTTCTTCCCGCTGTCTCCCTAGATCCCAGGTTTTCAGTAAATAGTGTCTGAGTGAGTGAATCATATTGGCTGTTTTCTTGAGCCCTTCTACATGTCAGGTGCTAAGCTAAGCGCTGCGTCTGCATGATTGCACTGAATCCTCAGAACGTCGACAGCCCTGTAACATAGGACTTTAAGAAAGCTCACTCCCTGCCTTGGCTGGTGTGGCTCGGTTGGTTGGAGCGACATCCCCTGCACCAGAAGGTGGCAGGTTTGATTCCTGGTCAGGGCACATCCCCAGGTTGCATGTTTGATCTCCAGTAGGGACACACGTTCAGGAGGCAACTGATTGATGCTTCACATGGGGAAAAAAATTTTTTTTAAAGCTCACTTACTGGTGGTAAAATTGAGACTCGGAGAGGTGAAGTAACTTAGTTGACCAAAGACACACATGCAGGAAATAGTGACGCTCAAATTCGGTACACTGCCTCCACTAGTGACTGAATTATTATTATTTTTTTTATCATCACCATTATTATGCCTGACCTCCAGAGGCTTACAGTCTAGTAAGAGTGTCCAGGGGCCGTTTCCTCTTTGGACTTAGTGGGAGGGGTTCTGGGTACGGCCGCAGACTTTGGCAGAGTTGGGTTCAAATCCAGGTCTGCAACTCTGGGTCAGTTACTTAAGCTCTGTGAACCTCAGCTTCCATTTCTAGGAAATGAGATTGAGTGGGTGTTAAATGAGAAAATGTGGAGGAAATGCCCAGCTTCTGTCCAGTATATAAAAGTCGCCTCATACGTGTTATTCTCTTTATTTTCTATTTTCTTCCCCGCCAGCTGGGACCCTTGTCCTGGCACCTATGCGGGTGCTGACCACGCCTGCAGAGGACACCGCGCTCAG
>NW_005370065.1:862417-878207 GCF_000412655.1 Myotis brandtii
GGTCGGAGCCCGAGCTGAATCGGGATGTTTTCGGATCACCTTGGTAATCAATAATAAACAACAATAATAGTAACAGCACCAGATCCACCGGCAACCAATTCAAAAGGCGCATTCGCGTGCTGGGAGCCGTGAGACTCAAGGGAAGGAGCCAAGCGTAGTCTCAGCCCGGGTTCCAGTCCAGACCGCTCTGCTCCGTAACCTCGGGCCTTTCCTTTCGGAATCCGCTTCCTGGGCTTAGAAATGGGAAACATAGTAACAGAGCTCTCGAGAGGAATGAAGAACTCGAGGGCTCAGTGGAGGGCAACTTGGGGAAAGGCGTGTAATGTAATTCTCACCTCTACCCCGTGAGGGAGCTATTACTCAATTCCCTTTAAAGCTGGGGCTCGACTGGGGACCTTTCCCGGCCACCCCCGCCCTCCCCCCGGCTTCTATAGGTCTCTCTCTCCCAGCACAGCCCAGAGGCCAGGGCAGGAGCTCGGCTCTCCGCCTCGCCATCCGGCAGCTTCAGCCTCTGCACTTGCTTTTCACCTTCAGACCCTCTGGCTCCTCTGGACACTGTCCTTCCATCCCCAGGTACAGGTTCAGGCGAGCAAACTCTGGCTATTTCCACCACACACTCCACACACACACACACACACACACCACACACACACTCACTGACATACAAACACCACACACTCACTCACACACACACACCACACTCACACACCACACACACACTCCACACACACACACACTCACACACACCATACACACACTCACACCCCACACTCACACACACACCACACTCACACTCACACACATACTCCACACACACACACACACACACACACACACACTCACACACAAAGAAAAAACAAAACTGAAGCTATGCCCCCTCTTCTTGCCTACTTACCTCTTCCAATACTGAATACTCCATCCACTCAGCTCCTCCAGCAAACCTTTCCTGGGCTCTCTCCCCAGGTCACAGCCTTTGCACATGCTGTTCCCTCTCCCTGGAACACCCTTCCCCCCAGCTCTAAAGCCTGTTACTTTGGGTGCAGCTCAAATATCACCGCTTCCAGGAAGTCCCCCTCCCCTGTGTTCCTGCAGTCTTCATGCTTTCTTCGTGCTTCATCCACCTCCATTACATAGTGATGTCCCTGAGAGCAGGAACCACACCTATTGAGGGCTCCATGGTATCGTAGGGCTCAGTGACTGGAACAAAGTGAACACGTGTCTGATGAATGAGTGATTCAACCCAGCTGGGTCTGTTCACTGAGCGTTTGCAACAGCCCTCGGCTCAGAGGCCCCTGCACAGTCACAGGAACAGGCACCGCCACACACAGTCACATACTCGAACCGAGTCATAAACACTCATGTGCAAGAGGCACACATGCAAGCACAGTCATCGGTGCTCATTTCCGTTTCTCTGTGTCTGGGTACCTGTGTGTCCGAGGAATATATTCACTCTCTTCTTTTGTGACTTGGGGTCACTGAGAACAAGTGTAGTGGCTCCTTTAGCAGCCTGGTGGCCATGGAAGAGGATGAACTGTCCCAGCAGACTGGGGGTCCCAGGGGAAGTGTCTTCCCCACCAGCTTGGGAGCTCCTGGATTAGGCTGTCACCCATCAGACTTGGAGCCCTTGGGGCAGAGCCACAACTCCCCCACTAACTAGTCTTGGGGCCCTGAGGACAGAATGGGTCTGATTATGCTGGGTACTTGGGGGTCAGAGTGGAGCTGATCTCCCCCATTAGACTGGCCATTCTCACAGGCATGGCTGTGCCTTCCTGACCCCTTCCCCCCTGCCACCTGCCCACCAGCTAGGCCCCCTCCCATCACAGTACAGAGATTAGGGCTGGGCTGGGCTGCCAGGGCTTCTGAAGCAGCAGCAAACCTAATAGCAAACCACACTGCGAGAGGCTGGTCCTGCGGACCCCCAGGAGGGTATGACGGGACCCAGCTCAGTAAGTCCTGGCACCTCTTCCTTATGTCTCTGATTCACTCACCAAGCCTGTCTGAGTCCCTGGGAACGGCCCTGCAACACTCTGCCTCTATATGTTGTTTCATTCTCTCACCAATCCAATCTTGGGAGGTAAGCATGATCATCACCCCGTTTATAGATGAGGCAACTGAGGTTTGTTCAGAGAAAAGCAGTAACTTGCCCTAAGTCACAGAGCTGGGAAGTAGCAGAGCTGGACTGCCCACTGCACAGGCTGCCTCCCACCCAGGCTTGAGGAAACTGGGGAGATAGATTCGTCAGGTTGCAGTAGCTGGTCATGGGTGTGTGTGTATGTGTGTGTGTGTGCGCGCCTGCCTCACACGTCCAGGTTTCTGGCTCAGGCCATATGGTACTGGCTATGGAGACAAGGATTGCCAGAGGGTGGGAGTGCCTGTTAGTAAGGTTGGGAACAGTAAAAGGAGCAGGTTCAACAGGCAGCCAGCCAGGGCAGGCAGAAGGTGAGCCTGAAACCCAGCCTTCCCCATTCACAGCATCACACACACACACACACACACACACACACACACACACACACACTCACTCTGCTCCTGACACTGCAGCTGTGGGTTCAAGTTCCATTCACCATCTAACCCCTCTCAGAGCCTCACTTTCCCCATCTGAGAAACAAGAGCAGAGACCTGGCGGGTCAGCCCTTGGGATTCCTGCTCCTTTAAGCCTTTCCCAGTGGAGGGTGAGGCCAGGCTGCAGGTGAGTGAGTTGCCACATCAGCAGGGTGAGCCCTGCCCCATCCCCTCCCCCAGCTCCAGAGGGAGGTCCCAGAGGCCCCAGAGGATGGTGGGAAGTGGGTGGGGAGAAAGAGTTGAGCCTAATAGGCTGGAGAGCTGGGGATGCCTGCAGGGCTGGGTGAGGGAGGCTGGGTGAGGGAGACTGTGTGTGAGTGTGTCTGAACGACCAACTGAATGTTCCAGAGAATACAGGACTGTGTGCAAAATGAGTGTGTGTCTTTGACAGTGAGTACTCAAGTGTGCAAGCTTGTGTGCAAGCTTGTGTGAATGTGTCTGAGCACGTCTTTGTGTGTGCCTCTGTGTCTGCAGATGTCCTGGGTGTGCAGGAGTGAGTATGGTTGTGTTCCTGTTGAGTGCACAAGTGTGTGTCTTTGTGTTTGCTCCTTTGTGTGGATGTTGTAAACAGGCGCGTGTGTGAGTGTGTGCCTTTGTGTAGCTATAGTTGGGTGCAATAATGCCTGTGACTGTCTCTCAGTGTGTCTTTGTGTGTGCGTGACTATGTGAGTGTCCCTGAGTGTAAGGAGTATGTGAATGTGTGTGTCCAAAGTGCCTTTGTGTGACCGCATGGACACGTGTGTGTGTGACTCTGTGTGTCGCTAGCAGAGTCCTCTCAGAATAGGCCTGAGCCTTTGTGAGGCTGCATCCATGGGGCAGCTCCTCCAACTGACCCCTGGCTGATGGAGGTACAGAGCCTGCCCAGCCCTGTGCCCCCTGGTGACTCGCCTCCTGCCATCGCCCCTCCACCAGCCTCCCACCTTAAAGGGCAGTCTCTCTCTTGCCCAGTTTTCCCTCTTCCCACCCAAAGGGAGTCTCAGTTCCTTCCTCTTGGCAGCCTTCTATGACCAGAGAAGGTGGGCCTGACATTAGCTACACCCCTATTACACCCTCACTTGATAAATGAAAACAGAGGCTCAAAGCCCCGAAGCACCCTGCTGCAGGTCACCTGGTGGGCGTGTGTTTGATCACATGACTCCTAGAGCTCAGCACTGGACCTCTGGCCTCCTCCAGCCCCTTTAATGGCCCTAGGTTAGGGCTCTGGACCTGGGAAGCAGGAAGGAAACGGACATTGGAGGAACCCCCAGCCACTTGCTTGGTCCTTCCCTTGTTGTCGTTTCATTCGCTCCATCTTGCTCAGAGAGGTGAGGCAGCTTGTCCAGTGTCGCACAGTCGGAAAGTAGCCAAGTCAGAATGTGAATCCAGATCTCATGCTACTAGGGGCAGGGATGGGGGTGGGGTCAGCCCAGAGCCGACTGGCCGCTGGTCCTCAAGAGAAAGGCGGAGGGATGCGGAGACATGGGTAGAAATGAGAAAAAGTGGCTTGTGACAGTTCTCGTGCGACACCACAGCCAGAGCCGAGGTGACACAGTCTCATGTGAGGCCCGACATCCGGGCAGGACTTCCTGTTCTAACCGGAGTCCAGCTCCCGGCTCCCTGCCCTGGGCCCCCTCCCTTGTGCGGAGGCGCTGGGATGAGGGACAATGTGACTAATTGGGCCCAGGCTTGAACAACCTGTTCACTGACTGGTCACAAGTATTTGAAATTCCACTATTCACTGCCCCCTCAAGGCTCTTCTTTTAGATCAGAACCCAGGCTCCAGGGAGGTGTCTAGAGTCCCAGCCCAGCCTGGGGGGTCTGGTTAGAGCGAGGGTCCCAGACTAATGGCAGTTCTGGGTGCCCGTCTGGAATAGAGATGAAAGCCATGAAAATGGGGCGAGAGGCCAGAGGGAGTGTGAAGGGTTAACCTCTGGGGGAGGCGGTCTCATTTCATTCTCCCAACAGCCTCTGGGGCAACAGGCTTTCCTCCCCAATGTCTGATGAGGAAACTGAGGCCCTGAAAGGCAGATACACTGCAAACGCAGGATTTAAATCTCCTCTCTGGACTTCGGTCCAGGGCTCCTGCTGCCCTCTGTGGCTCCCTCTGGATCCCAGGCTGGGCTTCTGCTGGGAAGAGGCCAGACAGGCAGGGATGTGAGAAGGAGGGTTTGTTTGGCTATTTTGGGTGCCAAGGACCAGAGAAATGCTCACCTGAGTGTCTTAGGCGTTGTCGTGAGACTCGTGGGGAAGTAAGGAATGCAGGGAGCCTGTCCCTTATCTCCAAGCCCCATGGCATTTCCACGGATGTTCAGGAAGCAGAGCAGCTCCACTCACGTGGATGTCTCATTTTTGCCACAGCGATGCAGGTGCCTGATGCTTCCAAGTCTGGTGCTTAGTGGTCCAGAGGCTCGGCCAAGCTGGGCCTTCACTTCTGTTCCCCCTGCATGACCTGCCTGCCTAGCGTCCTTGCTGTGCTTGGCTCCTGTGGCCTCTTGCTCTGGCTCACAGCTTTCCCTGGGTCGCTGCCTTACTCCCTGAGAGAGGATCTACTTGGTTTAGTAAATCTGATCGTGGAGGGCAGTTTCCAACCGGACTACTTCATGGGCCTCTGGCCAACTGAGTGAGGGCCAGGCCCACCTCTGGTCCTGTTAGTGGCAGAGCAATTGGGTCACTTGGTTCAGAGTGTGGTGACTTAAGAAACCAGCAGAGCCAAGCCAGTGTGGCTCAGGGGTTGGGCGTCGACCTGTGAACCAGGAGGTCATGGTTCCATTCCTGGTCGGGGCACATGCCATGTCTGGGTTGCAGGCTCGATCCCCAGTAGGATCTCAGCATTGATATTTCAAACTCTCTCTCCCTCTCCCTTCTTCTCTGAAATCAATAAAAATATATTTTAAAAAAAGAAACCAGCAGAGAGGACTGTAGGCAAGACAGGCACTTAGAATATAAATAGCTCCCTGGAATCCAGACTCTGATTTTAGCTGCTTCCATGAAGTTGGGGACAGTGTCTTTTCATCTCTCCGCCCCTGTGCCCAACACGGGGCTGCAGGATTGAACTGCAATGACTGTGTTGATGGACAATTGAGTGAAGTCAGCCAAGGAGCCTTGGGGCCCTGGTAAAGGCTATGGCTGTGCAATGGGACCAATGATTCCTGTGTCCTTGCCCAAGGCGCTCTGGGATCACCATCACCTGGAACCTCCCTGCTTCTAGGACTGTGGGCATGGGTCTTCCTCGCATGGGTCTGCTTCTCTGTGTCCTGGAAATGCCTGGGACACCTCGTGGCCACCCCTGTCACTCCAGACTCAGGGCTATGAGGACACAGCCTCTCTCTGCCTGCAGGTCTGACTGTATATTCCTGACCCTGGAACTCACAGCCTCTCTGCTCCCTTGCTCCCTTGCTGCCTGAGTGTCCTGTTTCCGGCCTCCATGGGTGGCCCTGCCTGACCCTGTCCTGGCCTGAGGGGTGGGGTGGGGGGATGGGAGGGGTGTGCACAGTGCAGCTCTTGTTCAGGGGATCAGGGTGGGACCAATGCCTGCACTTGTGTTTCAGCCCCTGGCTTGAGTCTTGGCAGGCCAGAGGGGGAGCTGCCTCTCTGCCCGCGACATCATCTCAACATCCGTCCCGCTGGCAGGGCCGGCCCAGAGCCACCGTGGAAGCTGACCAAGAAGGCCTTCAGCTGGGCTCTCCTTCCAGGCTATTATTGATCCTTTTGCCACCATCTCCTCCATCTCACAACCTGTTTCCTGGGCCTTGATGAAGACAAGGCTGTGGCTGGTATGGCTGTCTATGGCCAGAGACTGGGTGGACACAGCACTGGTCCCAGGGGTCAGTGAGGGGGTGGAGCTCAGTGAAGGGAATGGGGGCTTGAAGTGAGCCCCTGGAAGCAGTATGAAGGAGGTCTGGACTGGGCCATGGAGGGCTAGGGAGGCTTTCCCAGGTTTTCTTATTTTCTAGGAGTTTCCTTCCACCTCTGGGGTCCTGGAGGCTGGAGGCAGCTTCCAGACAAGCATATGGAATCCTGGGATGACCCTATCCAGGGATCTCGAGGATGCTCCATTTGCTCCTTGGCAAGCCTCCAGGACTGGGAGGGAGAGAAAGGGATGGGCAGTGGGGCCACACCTCAGATTCTTGAGATTTCTCTCCCTCAGTGAACACACCACCTCTTGCCACCTCACCAGCACCTTCCTCATCACTGAGTCCCCATTTCTCTCTTTTTTAAAAAAATACATTTTATTGATTTTTTACAGAGAGGAAGGGAGAGGGATAGAGAGTTAGAAACATCGATGAGAGAGAAACATCGATTAGCTGGCTCCTGCACACTCCCTACTGGGGATGTGCCGAGAGAGAAACATCGATCAGCTGCCTCCTGCCTGCACACTTACTGGGGATGTGCCTACAACCAAGGTACATGCCCTTGACCTTGACCAGAATCGAACCTGGGACCCTTGAGTCTGCAGGCTGACGCTCTATCCACTGAGCCAAACCGGTTAGGGCTGAGTCCCCATCTCTTGATTGAGCCCATCCCTAGAGAGTCCCTAGCTCTGAGCCTCTATCCCCTTATTAAGTCCAGGTCCCCCTCCCAGAGCCCTCAAGCCACCTTCGCACCTGTGGAGAGGGCTGTCTAGGTCCCATTGCTCAAAGAACTGCTACTGAGAGAGGAAGTGCTGATTTGCATTCATTTGCATGGGAGCATTTAATATTCAAATGTCCTCGCTTGGGCAGATAAGAAATGGCTGCTAGTATGCATGCTTTCTAGTGAGGAAAACAGGAAAACCCTCTTCTCTCCCCAGCTCCTCTGTTTGGAGCCTGAATTGAGGAGAGCCTGAGTTGGGCTCTGCAGAGAAGGTATAACAATGCAGACGGTTAAATAGGAGCTGCTTTGGGTACTAGACCCCAGAAGTATGCTGAGGACAGGCCTGGTGTGGGCGAAGAGGCAAGGAGTCCTCCCATCTCCCAAGGAAGCCAGAATCCGGAACAGGGAGTAGAATGAGAAGGGAAAAATGTCCTTCCAATGTTAAAAACTGAAGTGGTTCTTAGGGATTTCTTAGGCTCTACCCAGTGGCTACACTGGATACAAATACTACCCCTTTCTGCATCCATGGCAGACATGATTAATTGATCATGGCTCTCTGAGCAAGCCGAGCCTGGAGCCACTTCATCTGAGGCAGCAGTTGGCATATAAAATTAAATCGATTTGTCTTCCCTGATTAGCTCAACCCTTTCCAGGCAGGGAAATGAGGTCCAGAGAGGATGCAGAAAATGCTGATTATATCTACCACCAACCCTACCTGCCCTGCCTGGGAGCACATGGGCCATTCCCTGGAAGGTGAGGGTGGGCAGTTCTGCGTGGAATTATAAGTGATTTTTATTTATGACTTTGTGCTTTTTTGCATTTCCCATATTCTGTTTGAGCACAAATTTATTTTGTAATCTGAAACCTCTGAATAATAACACTAGCTTTCTTTTTTCTTTTTCAAATGATATATGGTACCTGCTTTAGGCATTATCTAAATCAACCCGACAACCACTCTGGGAGGGGGCTGGTATTATTGTTATTCCCATATTTTAAGAGGAAAAAAACAAGACTTAGGGAAGTCTAAACATTTGCCCCACGGTCACCCAGCAAGTGGCACAGTTGTGACTCTAGCCTCATTAAATATAATGAAATCAATCAAAAGTTAATATGAGGGATAGCTGGGCCTATAGAAGAATGCTGATTCGGGTGTCTTTTGTCTAATATATGTGGGAAGCTCCGTTTGGGAGGGGGGGTGTGTGACTTGCCCCCTATCACACTGGTGGTGTGTGAGAAAACAGCCTGGGTCTCAGAGAAGGCTGCTGAGCAGCCTGGGGAGAGAGCAGAGGCCTGGCATGATCCCCACCCCCCACCGCCTCTCCCCAGGACCTGCACACCTCCCTCTGCTCAGGACAATGGGAACACTGTGCCCCAGCAGCGGGCAGGATGGCAGCCACCTCCTGCCAAGGCCCCTGCATGGAGGGGAGAGGAGAGGATGAAATACACTGAAGAAGGCAGTAGGGGCAGTTCATAGCTGAGCCAAGGAGTGGGGAAGAAGGAGAGTCCCCGCTCCACTGGCACTTTGGGAAGGGACCCTAATGGCAGCAGCCTGGGCCAAGGGCTCCCCACACCCGGTTTTGCAGGCATCACCTTCTGGCATGCCTAAGCCTCTCAGTCCACTGTCTCCAGATATCACCTCCTCCTGTGCGCCAGAGCATGGGATGGGGACACCAGTGGACCAGCTCCCCAATCCGTGTGGCCTTGTCCAAGCCATCTGTCTCTGAGTTTCCACACCTGTAAGATGGAGGTGACAAACTGTGCTTCTCAGGGCTGTTCTGGGCAGCTGGAGGGGGTGAAGCAGCCCAAAGTCTGGTTGTTAACATGACAGGGCCTCTCCTCTCCCAGCCTGTCTCACACAGCTGGTAACGTGAGGACTGGCCGGCCAGGAGAGCCGTGGGGGAGGAGCCCTCTTCCTTCCTGCCCCTTCCAGCTGGGTATCAAGATCTGAGACCAGATGTGTGGCCAGTGACTCAGCCCTTTCCTGCCTGGAAACTCCTCCCTGCCTGCTCCACCAGGCTGGGCCAGGGAGGGTGAGACAGCAGATTGGAGGTGGGGTGGCTGGTCCTGAACAACCTCTGGGGAGGGATGGGGCTGGGTGGGGGAGGGGAGGGAAAGAGGAACGGGAGTAGCTAGGTTGGCTTGCAAGACGGGGATGGGGCTGAAGAGATTGAGGGTGTCCTTGACTAGTTGTAGTCACTGACTCAACCTAACATGCTCAACGGTGCCCCCCTCCTCCTCCCACCTGCTTGCATTTCCTCCCCAATACTTCCAGGTCAGCCCAGACCCATTTGCCCCGCCTTCCTAGGCCCACATACCCATACCCATGGGCTGCTCCCTTCCTTCCCGTTTTCTCCTCTTCCCAGCCAACCACTTCCACTTCCTCCCCTCCGACTCTGCAAGTCCCGTTCCTGACTCCCTGGAAGGTTGCCTCTTAGCTGCCAAATCCCTCACCCAACCCAGCTTGATCTCAGGAACAATAGGCACTGCTGCCCAGGCTCATCCTGGAGTTCTTTTCTAGGCTTCACATACCACCCTGCTGGTTCCCCTTCTATATCTTGGACAATTAGTTCCCCCTCTGAGCTCAGCTTCCTCGCTCCCCCTTAAAGGTATGTGTTCTATAAGCTCAGTCCTTCCTAGTCTACTGGATGGGGGAGGGATTACAGGAATGGACTTTGGCATCACCTGGACCTGGGTTTAAATCCTGACTCTGCTGTTTACTAGCTGTGTAACTTTGGATAATTTAATTGACTTCTCTGAGCCTCAACTTCCTCCTCCATCAAATGGGTTGATATATGTACCTCCTGGTGATCAGATGGGAAAATGCCCATCAAGCATCCAGCACTGGGTCTGACACATGGTAAGCTGCTATTCATATCCTTCTTCCTGGTCAGTTTTCCTCCCCATCCCACTCCAACTCCTACCTCTGGGCCTGTCCTGGTGGCACGCCAGACTCCCAATGGCCAAAAGCAAAATCCCACCCCTTCTCTTTACTCCCAAATAGGAGTTCCTCTCCTCCTCCTCCTCCTCCTCCTCCTCCTCCTTCTCCTCCTTCTTCTCCTTCTTCTCCTTCTTCTCCTTCTTCTCCTTCTCCTTCTCCTTCTCCTTCTCCTTCTTCCTCTTTTTGAATATGTTTTTATTGATATTAGAGAGGAAGGAAGAGGGAGAGAGAGAAACATCAATGATGGTAGAGAACCATTGATCGGCTGCCTCCTGCATGCCCCCTATTGGGAATTGAGCCCACAACCTGGGAATGTGCCCTGACCTTCTGGTTCATAGGTCAATGCTCAACCACTGAGCCACGCCCTCTGGGCCCAAATGGGAGTTTTTCTTGATGCCCCTATTTCTGTTACCATCTGCCACCAGGCCCACCCCCCGGGGATGTCATCCATTTGTTCAACAAGTACTTACTGAGAATGCAAAGCTATGAGCAGGGAAAACAGAGTTGAAAAATCATTGTTTTTGCCCTTAGGGAGCTCACAGTCTTGTAAGGGAAACAGACAAACACTTAAATATAATAAGATAATTGCTCTATTAGAGGTTTGTATGGAGGAAGCCAACCCAGGAAGCCTTCCTAGAGAAGGTAGCATTTGGGCACTTGCAGGCCGAGTAGGAGCTTGAAAGGTGAACAAGTTAGGGAGAGCTGAGGAATCAGCCACGGGCAAAGGTGCGGCAGTGGGAGGCATGGAGGGCAGAGTCTGGCCTGGTCTGTAGAACTGGAAGCTCCCATTTGTGTTGTAGAGCGCTCCCTCCGTCAGATGGAGGACTGCTGAGAGGGGGTGAAAGGGAGGCGGCAGAGAGGCCCAGGAGGAGGATTAGAGTCCAGAAGTTTTCTCTTGCTGTGCTGTGCATAGGCTGTGCCACCTTGGGAGAGTCACTGGACCTCACTGGGCTTCCGTCCCTCATCTGTCAAATGGAGACAGTAATAGGCAGCCCAGGGAATGTGGGGAGGGCTGAATGAGCTAATGGAAGGCAAAGTGCTGGACAAACGCAAGCTGTGGTGATTGTAGACAAGTGGCCAGGGCGGCTGTGTTCTAGCCGCAGCCCCACTTCAAAAATGGCCTCCTTGGCTCTCTTCTGAGCCGCCCACATCCTCCCCGCCTGGGGGGTGGGGTGCAGGATGCTGGGGAAGGATGCCTGACTCTGGATCCTGGCCCACTGGCTGTGTGACCTGGGGCCAGTGTGTTCCCCACTCTGAGCCTCATCTCTCTAGCTGTAAAAATAGGGCTGAGAATCCAACCTAGAGGACTACTGGGAGGATTATGTGACACCTAGGAGATGATCCTTAACTATAAACAGTTCCCTGTCCCCCGCTCTCTGGTCTCCTCTTCCAGGGCCTGCCACTAAGCTGAGCTGAGTGGGAAACAGTAAATATTTAATAGCAGACTGGCTGAGCGCCTCTGACTGAAGGGACATGTGAAGGAGCCAGAGGACACCTGCTCCCCCAGCAGGGTCTGCGAGGCTCCAGGCACCACAGCCACATCCTGAGGGAACTTTTGCCTTTGTAACTTCCTGGGAAACCCAGCTAGCAGGGGCTGTCCCAGGGTACCCCGTCTCCCAACATGTCTCTCCTATCCTCTCTGATTCTGTCACTCACAGGTACAGCAAATGAATGGGTACCTCACTCAACAACCATTCACTGAACCTTTCCCCCCTACGCCATGCCTGCGCCAGCACCAGAGTTAGAGCTGGAGGAGGCAGCCCTGTTCTCAGGATGTCTCCTCTGGCTGCTGGGAGAGCAATGGACACCTGTGCCATAATGTGATTGTATGTGTCTTGGCTAAGGACTGATTTGTGAGAAACCCAGACCTCGGGGAAGGAACTTAACTTCTCTGGGCCTCCATTTAACCATCTGTGAAATGGGGACAATACTTATCTCTGTAGGGCTAGTGTAAGGATTAAGGGAGGCGATTGTGTCATGTATTTAGGGCCGGACCATGAAGCTGGTCAGTCTATCCGTGAAGATGTCAAGAGGGTGGTAATGGTTAGCAGTCCTGTGGTGGATGTCTCCTGGACAAACTCTGTGGGTGGGGCGGGTGGCGGGGAGTGGGACCGGGGAGGGATTCTGCGTGGGGAAGTCAGGGAACGCGCAACAAGGGGAGCACTTGAGCTGGTTGTAAAGGAGAAGTGCTTTGCCAAACGGAAAAATGGGGAGAGGCAGGTCAGGTCAGAGAGTGAAGGGCCCTATGTGTCCAAGAGGCTGGGGTTTATCCTGGAGAAAAACAAGAAGGGATTTAAGCAGTGGGAGGACAAGGTCCCCATTTAGCCTTAGAAAGGGTCCTCTGGGGCACATAGAGAAGGGACGGACTGGGGAAGAGGGGTGAGGAGAGTTCGGGAAGCCGATATGATAGTCAGTCCCAGGGCTTGGAGCTATGCGTGTGTGTATCACGTAGTCACCTGTCAGGTGCTCACCTTAGGTCAATGATTCAAAGGTTCCAGTCCCAGGAACACACCTGCCCCTTAACAGGAATTTTACACAGACGCCGCCTTTAGCCGGAGGAGCCACTCAAGGGACCCAGGGCTATCAGGCAGAGAGCCTGTTGGGCCTCCCTTCCTCTCCAGGCAGAGGTACGGCCCCCACCCCCCACCTCACTGCCCCTGGGCCTCCTCTTTGTGAATTTGTGTCTGTGGCTGTCTGTGGGCTGAGGCAGCAGAAAGAGCATTTCGGAGTGAGCTGGGGCTAAATCCAAATCCTGATTCTCCTACTAGCTAGCTGCATGATGACCTTGGTCACATTTCTTAACCTCTCGGAGCTGTTTCCCTCTGATCATGGGCAGGAGCTCTGCCCACACAACTCTGGTTTTGTGGAAAATGTTCAAACTTGTAGTATTTAAAAATGTTTGCATGTAAATGCATAGAAAAAATACATACTACCCACGATTACTAATGGTTGGGGTGAGATGGGGAATGTGTGTACAGAGGCACTTTCCCATTTACCCAATTTACTTCTGCATTGCTTGGGCCTTTCATAGGCTCGTGTGTTCTACATTATCGCTTTGAGAAAAAGAAGGGCCAATACTATCACCTTCACAGACTGTTGGAAGGATTTTTCAAAGATTCTACAGATTGCCCAGCCAGCGTGGCTCAGTGATTGAGCATTGACCTATGAACCAGGAGGTCACGGTTCGATTCCTGGTCAGGCCATAAGCCTGAGTTGAGGGCCCGATCCCCAGTGTGGGGTGTGCAGGAGGCAGCCCATCAATGATTCTCTCTTATCATTGATGTTTGTATCTCTCTCACTCTCCCTTCCTCTCTCTGAAATCAATAAAAATATATTAAAAAAAAAAAGATCCTACAGATAACAGTCCTTTCATGCTGCCTGTGCAGAATTGACCCTCACCAAGTGTTAGCTCCTCTCTCCTCTCTTCCCCTTTCCTGGATCTGTGTCGGGTATTTGTGTATCTGCGTTTCTGCTTGTAACCCTGTCTCTTTATATTTGTGTAACAAGGCCTTCTGTATATCTCTCTCTGGTTTATGAGCCAGTGAGTGTCTTGTGTGTTTGTATCAATGGATGTCTGTGTATGAGGGTGTGTGCATCTGGGAATGTGTGCGTTTGTGTATCTATGTGTGTCTGTGTATCAGCCTGTCTGTGTATAATTGTGTGTGTGTGTGTGCGGGGAGTGGGGGGGAGGTTTGCATCTGTGCGTGAGTTTGTGTTTCAGGATGTTTCTGTGTGTTTATGTGTTTAGATGTCAGGCGGTCTTAGTGTACCTGAGTGTTTACAGTTATCTAGATGTGTCAGTGTGTATCTGGGTTTGTTTTGCTGTGTGCATCTGGGCGTGCCAGTGTGAAATGGTGTGCATGTGAGTGTGCTAACTTGTTTGTGTCTCAGTGGGTTTATGTGGGACCCTGTGTGGATGGGGTTTGTCTCTGAGAGTCCACATCCAGCTGTTTCCTCTGATCATGGGCAGGAGCTCTGCCCACACATCGTCACCCCTCCTCCAGCTTCCAGAAGCCCCAAGTGTGGGCGTTTCCCTCCTAGCACTGCCCTTGGGCACAGGGCCAGTCTTGCTGCCCTGGACTGGTGGAGTGTCTGCAAACACCTTGAGGGCCCCGCCCAGCAACCCCCTACATAAAGCCTGATCAGCTCACAGGCCAGACTGGTCACCCCCCTATTTTGGGGGTGAGAACTGAACAGTGAACCCCTCTCCTTAGAGAGCAGTGAGCCCTGTGGATCTCGGGGTCAGGAAATCCCTGCGCTCTCTGCCAAGGTCATTGTCCAACTGGCTCGGCTTTTTTTTGTGTGTGCTTGTCAGATGCAGCCAGACAGTTGTGAAACAAAGCACATCTCCATGGCAACCCACCTCTGCCTTGGAACTTGGGCAGTTCAGTGGTTTTGTGGCCCCTTCAGGCGCAGCGCTGGGATGGGGGTGGATGGTGAAGATGAGTAATGAAGCTTCTGAGTATGTGCGCTGCGCCCCACCCCCAGCCCCGAAGCGCACGCAAATACCTCCACACACACACACACACACACACGCTTTCCCTAGGTGAGATCACCGGATGTTCGGATGGGGAAATGGGTGTCCAGAGAGGGCAAGTGTCTTGCCCAAGGAAACCCAGCAAATTGGTGGCAGGACTGAGGTGAGAACCAGATTAGGCTAACTCTTGACAAGCCAATAAGCTGAGCGAGCTGGATAATTCATTTCTGTGCAGACTTCAGAATAAAGCTTCTCCTGACATTTCTACCAAGTTTTAAAAACTCCTACCACGTGCCCCTGCTTGTCGATGAAGCACGGTATTTTCTAATTACCAATTAGAACTGCCGCAGAAATAAATTGAATGCTGGTTCTCACTTAAAACATAACCATCGCCTATAACTCAGGGTTTCAGGTTTTTAGTCCCCATCAAAATGTCATCATTGTTCCTGCTGATTTACTTTGTGGTAAGTAAAGGTTATACGTTTTGAGTTATAAAATACATTTGTACCTATAAAACATTTTTTATCCATTTTATCTCTCAGATAAAATTCGGGCAGCTTTTGTTTGAGGAGAAAAAGGAAAGTTCCAATGCTAAAAGCAAAAGTTTTTTTTGGTTATTTTTAGTATTTTTATTGATTTCAGAGAGGAAGGAAGAGGGAGAGAGATCAATGATGAGAGAGAATCATTGATCAGGTGCCTCCTGCATGCCCACAACCCAGGCATGTGCCCTCGGTCGGCATCGAACCTGGGACCCTTCAGTCGGCAGGCTGACACTCTATCCACTGAACCAGACCAGCCAGGGCTAAAAGCAAAAGTTTGAAACCACTTTTCCACACTGTGTATAGAGTGAGGAGAGTGACAATCTGATCCCAGCATCTGGTCTATCTGGAAGCCTGGAGCACAGAGCTGGTCTCAGGAGTCTGGGCAGAGGCAACAGCTATTTTTCCTTTCTCTTGTCTCCCACCTCTTCCCCCTCCTCTCTGGTACCCTCCCACCCTCAGCCTCCTAGGAGCTGGCATCGACTCAGAGCTGGGAGCCCGCAGCACTGCATTGATTCCAGCCACACACTACTAACATCTTGCGGGTATTTCACCTTTCAACCCAGCAGGGAAAATGGGTGGAATTAGGCTTGGGGCCTGATTCTAAGAGATGCTGGGAGGATCAAAGAAGACCTCCGCAGGGCGGGTGTTTGAAATGTTAACACACTGCACAGATGCCAGGACACAGGAATGCCCGCTGAAGAGATGGGACCTGCGAGATTC
>NW_005370065.1:878228-882061 GCF_000412655.1 Myotis brandtii
TATTTTTATTGATTTCAGAGAGGGAGAGAGAGATAGAAACATCAATGATGAGAGAGAATCCTGCATGCCCCCTACTGGGGATCGAGCCCGCAACCCAGGCATGTGCCCTTGACCAGAATTGAACCCGGTACCCTACAGTCCACAGGCTGATGCTCTATCCACTGAGTCAAACCAGCTAGGGCCCCTTTCTATCTTCTCCTCCCACTGAAAAGAGTCAAATGGTAGCCCTGGCCGGCGTGGCTCAGTTGGTTGAGCGTTGTCCCGTGCACCGAAGTGTCAATTCCAGGTCAGGGCACATACCCAGGTTTCGGGGAGGGGCCTGTGTGTGGGCCAGTTGATCAATGTTTCTTCCTCCCCCTCCTTTCCTCTCTCTCTAAAACAATAAAAACATATTTTAAAAAATATATATATATTTTAAAAGGATCAAATGGTAGGTTCTTATATTTCATTCTGAGACAGGACCCTTTGGAGAAGTTGGTTAAAGCTGTTGACCCTTTCCCCAGATAAACACATGAAGGTGCATCCAAATGAAGCAGAACATTTCCGAGGTTTCTGGAGGCCCAGCTGTGCCCCCCGGATAGATACTCCCTTTTCCAGGGTCTTAACTGCCAACTCTTTTTGTTAAATCCTCACCTGAGGACATTTTTTCCATTGATTTCTAGAGAGAGAGTGAAAGAGAGGGAGGAGGGGGGGAGGGAGAAAAACATCAAAGTGAGAGAGACACAGCCATGATTGGTTGCCTCCCGCATGTACCTGGGGAACCTGCAACCGAGGCACCTGCCCTTAACCCCTTAACTGGAAATCGAACCTGGGACCCTTCAGTCCACAGGCCAATGCTCTGAGTCAAACCGGCAGGAGCTTAACTGCCAACTTTTGAAAGCAGCTTGCGAGGAGCGGGGGAGGGTGCCTGACACAAAGCCGGTGCCCAGTCACACACATACACACACACACACACACACATACATGAACACAAATCACTGAAAACCCACCTCTGGGCAGAGGTGGCTATGTGACTGCTGGCAAGTCACCCCACCTCTCTCTAGGCGTTCTTGTCCATGGAATAGGAATACTATTCATCTCTCAACATCTCCAACTTTGCAGAACTGCCCCACTTTCCACTACAGTTCCGGCCCCTCCACGTGGTCTAAGCTCTGAGGGAAGCCACGGCTGCTCCCCCCTCTGACTGTGTGGTTGGCAGGCTCTGTCCCTTCCTGGTGTTCCTATAAAACGAGGGAGGCTCAGCCACACCTTGGCCTGACTGTCCGGGCTGGAGTGTGTGTGGGAGGAGGCCAGGCTCCAGGAAGGGACAAAGCTACAGAGCCCTTGTCCCTTGTGGGGGGAAGGTCTCCCAAGGTGGACGGTGAGGGAAGGTTGGATGGGTGTGAAGGCAATATCTGGGTGGTCCTGGGTTTTCCAAACCAGAGGGGGCAAAGCTAGAGGGTGGTGTGGTGTGGGGGCTGCTTCCCCAAACCTGGTTGTTGCTGGTTCTACCCTGGGGATAGGCTGTCACTTCCTCCCTGGTCAGGTGATAGCCTGGCTCCAGGATGGACTTTGGGCCCTGCCCACGGGGATGCTGGGAAGTCAATTTTCTCAGCTGCTTGTAGGGCCAGCAAAGAAATGAAGCTGAGCTGAGCAGCCATGAATCCAGAGGGCAAGGTTGCAGGTTAGCCCTTCCCAGGCCAGCCCTCCCTGGGAGTCTTAGAAGCACGTCTGTCCATTAGGTCAGGGGACCAGAGGGAAAGCCGGGAGATGCTGGCCTGAAGTCGGTCCAGGTTGGAAATGGGAGATGAGAATGTCTGGGTGGGAATATAACCTGGACCTCTTGCCACTCCCTAGCTTCCCTCCTGACTTCCAAATCAGAGGGCCCTCTCTCTGGGTTAATTCCTGGGCATTCTGGTTTGAGAGGAGCCTTCAGTGAACAATTACATGAGCCACTGGCAGGGTCAACTTCCTGGATGTAGTCACACATTGTCCTGTATTTGGAACGGCTCATGTTTGGTTGAATGCTCTGCTGTTTTGCCCTCTTGAAATTTTTAACAAATTTTGAGCGAAAGGCCCTGCATTTTCAATTTGTATTGAGCTCTGCAAACTATGTAGGCATCCTGACTTCTGGGAAGAGAGTGCTGAAAGGGTTGGTGGGAGCAAGACTAACCAATATTCCTCTCCTGATCACCCCTCCCAAGAGCCTTCCTCTCTCCTCCCTGCCCAATGCATCCAGGCTATCTAACAGGCCAAGGCCCGCACGCAGCTCTCTTTCCAAGCCTCAGCCCTGCCCATAACGCCAAGAGGCAGGGTCCTTAGGGCTAGTGTTGGGCTGGGAGAAAGCACCAGGACAGGGCCCAGCGTGATTCCTGTGCTGACAGTGCTTGAGCCAGAATGGGTGCTCTGGGATTGTGGGTCAGATCAGAATGAATGGCTATTAGGGAAACTGAGGCTCAGCAAAGACAGTGATCTGCCCCCCCGCCCCCCAGGTGGGGAGAGTATCGGTGATGGCCCAGGTTTGACACAGCTGAGCCCCTGGGGACGCTTAGGGGGCTAAAGCAAGTGAAGGTCACACTCTGAGTCTACACTCTAATCATCCTATAATATTATAGTGAGTGCTGTTTACATTATGCCAGGACTGACTGGCTGGGTGCCCCACACAAATGGGTCTTTGCCCTCCTGGAGACCAGGACCAGGAGAAAGCTACCTGACCAGGGTCAAGTTGGGTGACTAAGACAAACTCTAGGGGGCGGAGTGATGATGATGCCTTTCTGGGGACCCAGAGAGGGAGTGCAAGACCTCTGAACCCACGGCTGGCCCCTAGGGCGATTCCAGCCCCTGGGGACCAGGCACAGAGGAGACCAACATTGCTGGTCTTCTCTGCTGCCGACCCCTTTTGTGCTCTCAGACAAGCATTGTCCCCTCCTGGCCTCAGTTTCCCTGCTGTACGACGGGGGTAACACCCTCTGCCCTGCTTCCCTCCTAGCTTGTTGTGGGGTTAAATGATATAGAAGAGCTTGGTTAGCTATAATAAAGAGCTGGAGGCACAGCCTTTTCATGATTGGTTTTTTTAAAAATATATTTTTTATTTCAGAGAGGAAGGGAGAGGGAGAGAGAGATAGAAACATCAATGATGAGAGAGAACCACCGAGTGGCTGCCTCCTGCCGCCCCACAATGGAGATGGAGCACTCAGCCAGGTATATGCCCTGACCAGGAACTGAACCATAGGTCCATAGGTCCTGGGTCATAGGTCCAGGCTCCACCACTGAGCCACGCCCACCGGGCACTTTTCCTGATTCTTAAAGGCTTTCCTCCCTATCGGTTTCCTGGGTCACTTCTCACCTACAGAGGATTTCAAAGCACTTTATCCCTTGCGAGTTAATGAAGCCCCAGATCAGCCCTACTCAGTGCTGAGCGTCTCAGTGGGAAACCCAGAGCCAGGCAGGGGTGTCCTGGGGCCTCACCGCCTAGCCCACGGGTAAACTGAGGCACTGCTCTCCTCACTCCCCTCACCAGCCCCCCACGGAGGGTTGCAGGGAGCTGGGGAAGGTGTGGGGAGGGCGGGGAAGGGGCAGAGGGGTGAGTTCTAATCGCCACGCAGGAGAGGTCTGTCCACTGCCCATCGCAGGCCTCGGGCGCTCCTGAGTCCCCGGTCTTCATGTCCGGGTCCTGGAAAGAATTCTTAGAATTCCCCGATTCCAGGTGAAAAATTCCAGAGCCCCCCATCTCCTTCCAGACCAAACTCAGGACACCACGCTCTCTCAGGTCCAGCCCAGCCCGTCTCCTCGCCTTCCCCGAGCAGCCCCATCCTCCAGCCACCGCGGGCGCCTTCCTCCCGCAGCCCCAGCGC
>NW_005370065.1:882791-891804 GCF_000412655.1 Myotis brandtii
GCGCCGATGCCGGGGCAGGGAGGGCCCAGGGCTGAGCCCAGGCAACCCCATTCCGAGCCGCCCCGCAGCATTTCCCAGACTCAGCCTTGCCCCACTTTAGGGGGTCGCGGGAGGACCCTCTGCTGGGGCAGGGATCCCCGGCTGAATCGCCAAGCGCAGGCAGTCTGGCTCGTGGGGATGAGGCCATCCCCCATCCCCCAGGCTCACCCGGGTCCTGCCCTCTGCTGAGTCAGGGGGTCAGAGATGGACTCTGGCCTGGGGCCAGGAGGAGAGGCGAGTGGCCCTGTGGCTTTGGTGGGGGTCCCTCTGGGTCTGGAACATCAACTACCCTCAGAAAGTGTTTCCGCCGGCTGGGTGGACCTGGGTTTCCAGCCCCACGAAGGACCCGTCACGGAGCATATGCTTCAGGCTCTTAAAAGCTAAGTGTTACCTTTCCCCACCTGGTCCCTCTCACCACTCACCTGTGCCAAACCACAAACATTGACCTTCCGGGTGGTGAGCTCTTGGATGTGTCCGTACAGATGGGGAAACTGTGGCCCAAGTCAACCGCGAGGCTGCACCTGGGCTGGGTGGGTACTTAAAAGACATCAGCTAACTCCTGCCTCTGGGCTCCCCCTGGCCTGACCCATCCCAGCGGGGGTCACTTTTCTGTTGTCCACTTGCTTGGTCCTTCCCTTATGTGAGGGAGAGGACCTGAGTCTCTGCGAGAGGGTGGGGCTCCCTTGGGGCTGGCCACGCTTCGAAGTCTACCTTCACCTCGGTTTGGCCGCTGCGCCCGAGGTGAGGAAATGGCGGTGTGTGCGGCCCATCCCATTTGCCCGTGTTTACTCACCCAGTGTCCTTTAACCATCTCCTCTGGAGGAGAACTAAAGGACACGTTAGGGATCAGGAAGAGGGTGAAAAGCCTCTTGTGTGCTTGCATCCGGCCTGATCTTCCTTTTGGATGAGGGCCCTGCTCCCCTGCAGCCCAGCCACCAATAGACGTCAGGGTGCTGGGGCTGGGATGGCTGGGCTAGGCTCTGAGGAAGGGTTTGGGGTGTGTGTGTGTGGAGGGGGTGTCGAGGGGTGGGGTGTTTCCAAATGCTCTGCAGTCTCAACAGGACCTGGGGTTTGTCCCAGGGCTGCCCCACTGGGATTCCATCTGAAGTCATCCCTGTCTCACTCAAGAGGTCGTGAATCAGAAGTGCAACAGGATGGATTGTGGTCAGACTCTCAGGATTGGAGACGGGAGGCTAGTGGTGGACCCTTTTCAGGGAGACCGGCCTAGAGGCAAAGGCTGGAAAAGCTGACCTGTAGGTCCCTCCTCCAACAGCCTGGGTTAGAGGTCATTGGGTCAGAGGCCAGGCCTCCCCTTGCCTTGTGTTTTGGCATCAGGTGGCACTGGGCTGTGCTGGCAGCAGGTCAGCCTGATTTGAGCCCACGTGCAGGAAGCACCTCCCCTGCCCCAGGCTGTTGTTTCCCAGGTCTGGGGGTGGCCCCAGGTACGGCTGGTAGAAGTCCTGCTCCTTTTTGCTCCAGCCTCCTATTATTCCAATTGTTTCCTTGTCACCTGCCTGGCTCTCCTTCTTTTCTGTTTATTAAGAGAAATAAATCTGATCTCTCTAATCTCCACTGGCACTGCTGGTCCAGAAGGGGAACCCAAAGAAGGCTTAACTCTTTCTGGGGAAAATACCCAAATGGCAATGAGGAGGAGGGATACACAGAAAATTCCTGGGAGGCTGGCTTTTGCTGGGAAGGACATTATCTCCCTTATCACATTCTTTCAACCAAGGACCCAGAGATGCGGGTCTTGGCTCCCTTCATCTGAGTCCCCTACTGTAAAATGGACAGATTGAGTTTGGAGTAGACTTTTGAGCACCTGTCTCCCAGAATCTCCTTACTCCCCTCACTGTCCTGCACAAACTTCTAAAGGAAAGAGAGGAAATCTGACATTTATTGATTATTCTGAATGTGCCAGGAGGTCTATATCCATGATCTCATTTGAACCCATTTGCAGATGAAAAAAATTGAGGCTCAGGGACAGTGGGTGAGTGAGTGGCTTGAACCAGTGATTTTCAACCAGTGTGCCGCAAGAATGTTTTAAAACATGCAATACCTGACTGTGTAGTCAGGGGATTGATCTCTTTTCCCTTAGACTGTCAAATAAAAAAATGACAACAGCCCTGGCCGGTGTGGCTCCATTGGGGTCAGTTGGGTGTTGTCCTGTGCACAGAGGGGTTGCTGGTTCTACTCCAGGTCTCCCGGTCAGTCGGAGAGGTGGGGGTGGGGTTCTATTCCTGGTGGGGCACTGGGGCAGGTGCCTGAGTTGCGAGCTCCTTGGTGGTGGTGGTCGGGGGCATGGCTCTCATATCAATGTTTCTTTCTTTCTCCCTCTCCTTGCTCTCTCTCTAAAAATCAATAGAAATATTAAAAACAAAACAAAACAAACAGCCAATACAATAGTCGTCCCATGTGAATGAGTCAGAATTATAATGTTTTGTTAGACCAGCAAAACATATACTTTACTTTTTGGTGTGCCGCAGAATTTTAGTAATTAGTTTGTGTGCCATGAGATGAACAAGGTTGAAAATTGCTGGCCTAAACTGGGATTTGAACTCAAACCATCTGTCTCCTAAACTGGTACTGTTTTCATAACACTCCCAAGGACATGGACCAGTGGTTAAGGCGTTTAAAGATCTTCTCACCCAACCCATTCTACAGATGGGGAAAGGCCCAAAGAGAAGTGAGGGAACTTGATAGAGCGGGAAGAGTATCAGAGTCAAATGAGAATTCAAATTCTGACTCAGCTGCTAGCAAGTCCCATAACAAGCAACTTCTCTGTGGCCTCACTGATTCCATTGCTGTTGCAGGAAAGAGAGGGGACATTGCCTTGATGGGTCTGTGACCTTTCTGTCTCTCCAAGATTCTCACAAGAGACGATGTGAAGATTATATAAAAGTGAAGTCACCATAAAAATGCAAGGATTGCTATTATAGTGTTTATAAGTTTAATCACCAGTGATCTAGGGCAGCGGTCGCCAACCTTTCGGACCTCACGGACCACCTGTTGGCGACCACTGATGTAGGACACAGTCTGGAGGGAATGAGCTCTGAGGCCTATTTGGACAACTCTGCTGCCTTTTGGTCTGCCCCCTCGGGCCATGAGACTGGGAGACACAGGCAGGTTATTAACTACCCCCAAGCCTCAGTTTCCTTATCTGTAAAATAGAGATAATAAATCCTGGCTTTACAGGGCTGTTTCAAGGATCAAACTAGATAACAGACATGCAAGTGCTTTGTGAACTGGGCAGCATGGTCCAGACAGTGGCAGGTTTCTGGGGTTGTGATGCTGAGGACTTGGCATTAGCTAAGTTCATCCTGGCCCATGTTTGGAAAACAGCTCACTTGGTTACACCTCGCATACCCGTGGTGATGGAGATTACTGAGGGGGGATCCGCAGAAGTGGAGTCTCACCTTTGTCCAGGAGGCAGGCGTAAGAAAAGGTAAACAAACATGAATCCATATTTTCCAGAAATGTCATCTGATCTCGAGACCAGTGTGGGGAGGAAGTGTTTCTGGGCCAGATGCCAGGACGGGAGACCATTAATCAGGGGAGGCTTTCTGGAGGAGGCGAGCAGGGTGTGGAAGAAGGGCAGGGTGCTGGCTGATTTGAAGAGAAGGTTCTATGTGCCAGACCCTGGCCAGGCATTTTCATGAATGTTTTCCCTGGGAGATAGGCATTTATCACCATTTATACGTGGGGAAATGGGCCCAGAGGGGAAAAGTAAGTTGATCAAGGTCACTCGGCCTCATTCATTTGAAAAGACATATTCTTTACTAGATAGTGTTAAGCATTGTTCAGGGTAATGTGAATATCTGGGCCAAGACAGGCCAAGACACCCGTGTGGAAGTGATGTTCACAGCAGGGCAGTGACAGAAGCTCTCAGTCTGCTACCAGATGCCACATTCTCCTAACAAAGCAACATGAGGTTGGATGTGTGTCTGACTCTGCAGAGGAGTTGCAGAGTCATTGTAGAGTCTTAGATAGGACCAACTTTGGGGAAAGGAATTTGTCGCCCTCCTGAAGATTTCTCTTGGGGAATGGGCAGTGGCTGGGGGGTGGGAGTGTGAAGGGCTTCTCTACTGATAGTGAGAGTTCAGGAGCCATCCTGCCAGGCCCAGCAGATTTAACCCGAAGCACTCTGGCCACTCATTCAGGGAGAACTGCCCTTGATGTGGGGTTGTGGGAAGATCCCCGAGGTTGAGTTCTGCTCTGCTGTATGACCTGGGGTAAGTCCTGCCTCCCTCTAGTCCAGACATGCCCTGTCTTGAGAAAGATAGGGCTTTACTAGTATAGCCTCTGAGATCCTTTCTAGTTCTAGAATTCTGTTGAGTTTGAGAATGGGCTGAAGGAGCAAGCTGGTAGGTGCTGGGGTACGGGGGCGGGAACTATGTCCAGGAAGGGAGAGCCTACCTTTGTTCATGGACAAGTCATGGGGACCCAGTGGCTTGGATGTCACTGAAAGGTGGGTGAGGAGAGTGCAGTGTAATAATGCCACGTCTCCCTGTTGAGGAAGGGGTCTGTGTATCATCCACTGGGGGAGTGACTTCCATAGAGGAGTCTGGGTTCATCTCCTCCAGGCCCCTGTGAAGGGATGGGCATTGTCTGTCTTGGGTCCAGATGGGAGAGGGAGCCTCACTGGTGTATTTCACAGATACTTATTAACGATTTAATATTACGTATAAGGACCTACTGTGTGCCACTGTCTTGGGATGAATGAGAGACAAGGTCCCAGTCCTCACAATTTGAGAGGAGCAGGAACCAGGGTCAAGGAGGCAATTAAGGGTAAAAAATGTGACAAAAGAAGGAGCATAATGATCCCAGAGAGAAACCAGAGATGGCTTCTCTGAGGAGGTGACACGTGAACTAAAATCGAAGCATGAGGAGAAGCTGGGGTAGAGGGATTTGCAGCGCTGGGGTCAGGCAAGGCACCCGCTGGGGACTGGGACCGGCTGACTGTCTGGGTCCTATGGGGTACAGAAATCACCACACCTCACTGTTCTAAACACCCTGAGTGCAGGAACTGGGTTGACTGTCTTCTCCCTCTGCTTAGCACAGGGCCTGGCACTAAGTGGCTTTGGGTGATAGGTGGGTGACCTGATATGGGCCCCCAGTTTATGGGCATCTCTGGATCCTAGGCGCTCAGAATTGATGGCGTGAGATGTCACAGGGAGCCCTCAGAGCACACGTAGGTGGGCAGCTGAGGCCCAAAGGAGGAACAGGAGCCCACACCTGTCAGCTTTCCCATTCCAGTTCAGACTTCAAATGGAAAATCCCATCCCAGAGAGGTGCCACTAGCAGGGGTGGAAGGAGATGAGCAGGAAGCTGAGGCGAAGAAGGCTGCCTTCCCCTCCCCTCCCTCCGACACCTTCTGGTACCTTCCGGCTCTAGCTGCCTCTCCCTCCTTGTGGAGGCCCTGAGTCTGCATCCACGGCACACATCCCAGCATTCTTCTGGAAATCCCCTCAGGCAGGCCGCCCCCCCCACCCCCATATTCTGTTCCCCTGGCCTCTGAAGCTAGACGGCCAGCAAGGTTTGCTGAGCTGGGGTGGCTAATCCTGTGGCCAGAAAAATCTACACTCTGTTTTCAGCAGAGGGCTGAGCAGGAGCCTCCCCTCACCACCTGCCCCTTGGAAATCCCCCTCTCCCCAAACCCTGGGAGCCGGCTCAGCTGCGCCTGGCCTGTCACATGCCGCTGAAACTAATGAGAAGAGGCATTGTCTATTATGTGGGCCACAGAGAACGTGGTGGGTGGGGAGAGCAGGTATAAACACCTCTACCAGCCATACAGACCCCATGGCCACCTCTAGCCCTTCGGCTCACTCGGGGAAGGAAGCAGGTGGGAACATTCCTCGGGCGGGAGGGGGACATCTCTGTCTACCTCCCCAGTTATTACATTCCACTTGTGTCCACTGTCCTCTGGGACCGGTTCATCAAAGGCTGTCAGCTCCACGCACAGGGTGCCCGGCTCTGTGCTTGGCATGGTGTGCTGCAGAATTTTAGTAATTAGTTTATGTGGGCCATGAGATGAAAAGGGTTGAAAATCACTTGCAAAGGGTTTAAACCTCAAATCTTCTGGCAAAATGCATGATTCCGAGGAGGCTACTGGTGGGGTCTGCTCCATGTAGGGCCTCCTGGGTGCTTAGGACACCCTCTCCTCCAAGCCTTTAGCCAGGTGAGGCCTTCACCACCCTTTTCCAAGAGGGTCATGAGGCACTTGGGCTCAGTGTTGTGTTTCCAGGAGTTCTGGTGCATTTGCCTCCCATACTACCTACTTCTTCCCACCAGGCCTACCCCAAGCTCTCCCAAGCTCATGGCTATGGGCAGGACTCTTCCTCTAGGATCCTGGAGCAAGCACAGCCTTTGTAGCAAAAGTATGTAAGACCGGGAGAATGCCCCGGGCCCTCCTGCCCTCGCCTCTTCACCTCCACCAGTACTCAAGTGCCATCATCACCACCTCCACCAGTATGCAAGCCCAACCATCTGCACCTCCCCCAGTTTCTGCTCAACACGTATGGCAGACCTACTGTGTCGACCGAGCCTGCGGTTACTAAGAGAAATGAGACCATCACTGCCCTTGAGAAATTTGTTTTCTGGTTGAGACAACTGCTGGGGGTCTATAGCAGCAGGCAGCACTAATGCCGGTGGGAGTAGGACATGCAAGGAAAACTTCATGGAGGAGTAAACCATGCGCGGGCCTTAAGGATGACAAGGAATCTCCCAGGCAAAAGTGGAAGCGGAAGGAGCATGTGTGAAGATCTGGAGGTGTGTACTGGGGAGTGGCAAGCAGTTTTGTGTAGCTGAGATTCTGAAATGAGAGGGGTGTGGTTGGAGATGAGGTTGAACTGGTGGGCAGGGGCAGCTCCTGCATGGCCTCCTGTCCTCACTCAATTCATGCTGAGGGATTTGTATGTTACCCTTTTTAAAAATATATATATATTATTGATTTTTTTACAGAAAGAAAGGGGGAGGGATAGAGAGTTAGAAACATTGATGAGAGAGAAACATCGATCAGCTGCCTCCTGCACACTCCCTACTGAGTGTGTGCCCACACCTTGACCGGAATTGAACCTGGGACCCTTGAGTCCGCAGACCGACGCTCTATCCACTGAGCCAAACCGGTTAGGGCTTGTATGTTACCCTTAAGTGTTCTTTCTGCTCCCCTACACCACCTTTCCCCTTATGGGGCTCTGTTTCCCCATCTGTAAAGTAATGGAATTGGGCTAGGAGATCTCTGACACTAGGACCCTCTTCTCTGTACAAAGCAGGGAGCCTTGTGTATACAGCTTGGTATATAGTGTGTGATCAATGAGTATTTTCTGGATGGAGGAATAAAATCCAGCCCCTCAGAGACTGCACTGTTGGCAGCCTCAGACTCTTAGCAAGAGACGGGCATAAGAGAGTGGGGGAGAACAGCTTTGACTCTCCCATTTTGCGGAGACAGGGTGCTCTGGAGCCACTGGGCATAAGAGGCAGCAAGGTGTAGTGGCGGGTTTTGCCTAGGTCAGTGGTCGGCAAACTGGCCCCTTGAGTGTGGCTCTTCCACAAAATACCACGTACAGTGCGATTGAAACTTCGTGGCCCATGCCACAGGGCCAAAGAGCCGCATGTGGCTCGCGAGCCGTGGTTTGCCGACCACTGGCCTAGGTGGCAGAAAGGATGAGCCATGGAGGGATTAGAACTGAGGGCTCTGGACTCCCAGCCCAGCATTCTCTCTGCTACACCACGCTGCCCCTAGTTGGAGAGACAGAGCAGAGTGATAGTAAAGGAGAGTGATTTCCAGGCTGTGGGGCTCTGGGAAGGTCCCTGGGCACAAGGGTGCTCACGAGGACACAGAGACGGGGGCAGCCTGGCAGCCAGGAAGGCTTTCCGAAGAGGTGAGGTTTGGCCTGGGGTTGAAAAACAAAGACTTGTATAAAGGGAGATGCATGAGGGGCACACAGCTCCACAGATGCACAGACATGGCTGGTTTTATATATGTCTATCTACTATCCTCGCCATTACTTAAACTTACACACATGTAGATATGGGCATACGCTCAATATAACATAATTGTACAATCATACCTATACACAAAAGCACGTGCAATTACACAATTTGTAGATAAACAAATTTACACTTACATGCACACAGGCAGGTTGTTACCCACTCAAATGCATAAAGCCAGTGATATCCGGCCACCTCGAGAGAGACAGTCACAGTTACATAGGCAGATACACAAAAATACACATCCAGACATGTGAAAACAGACTAAATGATATGGATATCGGCACACAGTTACACGCAGATGATTACATAAGGAGGGAACCATATATTCAGGGTCACTGATGTATACACAGGTACACAACTAGATGGCCACATTCAAGCACAGTTACAAATGCCCAATTACATGCCCTTCTTCCAGGTCATACAGGGGCATAAACTGGAGAAGTGGTAGCACGGAGCAGTGGGCATTGGAGTCAGTTTGGGTTTGAACCCCAGCTCTGTAGCTTAATGCTGTTTAACTTTGGACTAGTCAGTTGACTTCATGGAACCTCAATTTCCCCATCTGTAAAACGAGGATGATAGAAGTACCTACCTCACATAATTGTTTTGTGGATGAATGAAGTAATGCATGGAAGCGGTTACACAGTGCCTGTACACACTGCTATTATTTGGAACACCATTATTACAGAAATACAGTCAGATTGATACATCTGTACCACAGGCACAGAGACAGGAGATGCACACACAGACACGTGACCCTCACAGTGTAGTGTTTAGTGGGCCTCAGCAGCAGGAGGGCTCCGGAACCCGCCTGTCTGGATCCTGGTGCCCAGTTACCTCCATTCCACTGCAGTCCTCAGATTGGCGGCCCCTGGGCTGGGAGAGCGAGCTACCTGCTTGCCTCACCTGGACAGGCCCTGCCTTTCCGGGGAGCATTCCGGGCGGGGCGGCTCAGCTGGTCTCCCAGGTCCTGGGGGCGGAGCCTTCG
>NW_005370065.1:892094-892780 GCF_000412655.1 Myotis brandtii
GCCGCAGCGGCCGCCGCCCCTGCTGCCCCCTCCCGGGGCTGGGCGCGTGTGAGTGTGGGGCCGGGCATTCCCCGCAGAGACCGACTCCTCACATGCACACAGACACATGCAGTACCTACAGGCAGGCACATGTACATGTTCACAATTCACAGCCACACACAACACTCAGATGTATGGACACACAGACCCCAAATCACATACACATTTACACCCACACCACGGCTGCAGGACGCACAGATCCTGAGACAGACACATATATCTATGCACATGATTTACACGGTCACACGAACTACATCACATCACAGATTCAGACACAGCCGTCCACACACATTAGTCATGTAGGTACAGTTGTCCAGCGTGTTAGGTGCACAGAGGTACCCACAGGTTCAGAACTGCACAACCAACCAGACTCACACTCAGGGTTACAGACAGACCCTAAGGCATGTACACACACACACACACACACACACACACACACACACAAACACTTGTTTCTCAGGCTTTAGCCCCCAACAGGCTGAAAGTTTGCGGGAGGGAGGGGAGACAAAGGTGAAGGGGAGAAGCAGGAAGCAGGGGCTGGAGGCTCGGGGCCACCTCCATCTGGCGCGATCGGGAGTCAGACTGGTTCTGGTTCTGGTTCTCTGGGCTCCCTCCCCACCCCCACTCGCTCCGCCACAGCCTTTCAG
>NW_005370065.1:892821-906373 GCF_000412655.1 Myotis brandtii
CGTGGTCGCTATCTCCCCCTTTCAGTGCAGCCACCCAGCTGGAACACATCCTTTCCCGGCGTGCTGCGGGATCCCTCCGCGGGTCACATTCCAGCCTCCAAGTGGGGGGGTGGGGGCGGGGAGGGAAGAATGGGGAAGGTCTCCCACCCCAGAGCTGGGAAAGGGGATTCCTGGTCTCCCCCAGCGGGTGCGGCAGTTCGGGGTATCCCTCAGAATCCCAAGGGGTGCTGGAGGAGGGACTGTCGAGGGTGCCTAGTTCCCCCACCTGGTGAATCCAGAGATGGGGCTGGGGTGGGATTCAACACCCCCCCCCCCAAGATAAAGGGTCTCCAACAGAGGCAGGTATCAGCTGGTCTTTGGAAGTGAGAGAATCACGGAGGAGGTGGGGTGGGGGCCCCCCTTTGCTGTGGTGGGAGAATCCACCCATGGCTTCCCAGGATGGCCCACATTCCTAGAAAATGCTGAATGAGATGATCTCATTCCTCTGGGCTGGGAATTTGGGGGTCTGGGTTCTCAGTGTGGCTCTGGTATGGGCTCCCGTGACCTTGAGCAGATTGCTTTCACTTCTCTGCAACTACCTGACTCCAATGGCGGGGTGTCTTTCTTTGAAATTAGGGGGGGCTTAGGTGATTCCTTGGGACCATTACAGTGTGGTTAGCCATTTCATGGATAAAGAGACTGAGGTTTAGAGAGGGGAGAGGGTGGGCTTATCCGAGTTCATTTGCTTGCTGTGGTTTGAAGATTAATCCTGATCATCAGAATAACAGTAGGAAAAGGGTTAAGTCCTGGTAGGCTCTCTAAGGATTCCTCAGAAGGTGTGTTGATGAGAGACTCGAGGACTTTCCAGTAGACTCCCTGTCCCAGCAATGCTGAAATCCAGGCTCTGCCCACCTGCCTCTCCTCTGAGATGGGCATTGAGGGGGTGGGGCTGGGCTGGGGCTCTTCATCTGCCCTCCCATGGCCACTCAACTGATGGTTTCCTGAGAACCAACTGTGGGTCCAGACTTGTGACCATTTGTGGTGGGGAGAGAGAGATTAGGAGGGCTGTGTTTACAGTCTCCTGCCCGCTGGCCCTGAAGGAAGAGGCCAGGGGCTTTTAGCAGCCCCTGTGCTCTTCGAGTTCCTGCTGTAGCTCAAAAGCCAGCCAGGCTTCAAGGTATACAAAACAAACGCAATGGCAAGGCAACACAGAAGTAAGTGTGGAGGCTGGAACATACTCTAGGTCACATATCAAAAGGCTTTTGGGTTGGGGTCCGTTTTAGAAACGAGGGAGATGGTCTTAATTTGGCCTTTGAAGTATCTGCAAGGTTGGAATTAGTCCCGAATTGTTGATTAAATGAGAGGTACATTTCATCTCTGGGGTACGGTTGTGAGCAAAGGCCTGGAGATGAGACTGAGCATGGAGGTTGGAGAGAAAAAGTAGTTGAGGCTCTTGCCTGGGAGAAGTTCCATTGTGAATGCAAACTTCAGTCTCTTTGGTTTTACTTGTGTTGAGGATTCCAAGACCTCCCTAGCCTTCAGCCTCTACTATCACAGGCCCAGGTATGGAACTGGGACTTGAGTACTTATCATTTGATCAGTCTGTGAGAGGATGAGGGAAAGAAGGGAAGGCAAGCTGAGAGGGCTGGAGTCATAGGCCAAAGGGAGCCAGTGAAGGTGTTTGAGCAAGGGAGGAGCCTATGAAAGTGATGTGTTGGGAAGATGGCTCTGGGTGCGGGCAGGTGCAAGGCAGGACAGGTTGGCGGGTGGGGTGGTGAGAGTGGAAGCTCAGAGTAGTCAGGAGGCTGTTGCAGTAATCCAGGGGAGAGGTGATGAGGTGAGGGTTAGGGAAGGGTGGGGGCTGTGGGAGTAGAGAGGAGTGGCAGCTGCAGAGACACTGTGGAGGAGGTGACAGAAGTGCTAGGACCTGGGATTAATCAGATGTTGGGAGTAAGGGCCAGAGAGGGCTGTAAAGGCTCTGAGCTTGATGCTGCTTGGTGGGAGGATGGTAACAGAGATAATGCAGAGGTAAGAATGAGGCCCAATGCTAAACTCTTTGTATCAACTCATCTGTCTTCCAACAGTCTTACGTGCTAGAAGTTACTATTCTGCCCACTTTACAGATGAGGAAGATGGAGCTCAGAGAAGTGAAGGCACTTGCTCAAGGCTACTTAGCAAGGAGGTAGCTGAATCATGATTCCAAGCCTGTCAGATCCCAAAGTCTGTGCCCTTAATCCGGTTTGAGATAGATGGGTTTCCTCTTAGGATTGGGGCGTCTGCCTGTCCTCTGGGTAAAGAAAGCCTGAGGTTCTGGGGGATTTGGACTCCGAAGAACACATGTGGAGAAAGCCCTGAAAGGGAGGAGAGGAGGTTAAGGCCTAAACATGGAAGCCCTTAGGGCTCAGAGCGGGGCAGGTGGAAAGTGGGAGGGAAAACTGAGAATCCAGGAAGGGTTCCTTCCATGGATCAAAGGCCCTTGGACCATGGAGAAGAGTGAGAGAGAATGGAGGGGAGAGGCCTCCGTACTGCTGGGATTGTCCGGCCCAACCCTCTCCTCACTTCCCCAGATCGCTGGGCAATTGGTCCTGGACGGTTTGGGGGATTGGTGGAGGAATGGAATTGAGAGCCCAGGGAGCTTCCCCCTTTCCCACTACCCTCCTTTTCCAGTGCATTGTTCTGTGAGGTTTCCACTTGGACCTCCTCTCGGTAGGGTTTCTCATTCTCGCCTCGTAGATGAGGAGATTGAAGGAATGACCAAGTCTTTGGTGGAGTCAGACCGCCTGAAAGTCTTTTCATCTCTGCCCCTGCCTCTGGACCTCGGGCACCAGGGGTGTTTGGTAGATCCCACAGCTCCTTTCCAGGGGAGGGGAGAGACTTAGGACTAACTGTACGTCTGAACTTGCATGTGGGAGCCCTGGGCTTCCCTCTCTGGTCTGAGGGTCTGAGATAAGCTGAACCCTCTTGCTGCCCTGGGTGCTGACTCAGAGTGAGGGACCACTGCCGGCCTTCTAGGAACAGAGTTGTACATACTGCGGGCTCTTTAGAGAGTATTTCTCCCACCCTCCCGCCTCACAGATGAAGAAACCGAGGCCCAGAAAAGGGCAGTGCCTGGCTCAGGATCATGCTGCAGCTGAGGGGCAGTGAGAGTTCAACCCTAGAACTCCTGACTCCCAGAGCAGGGGGATATCTGGTCTGGGCTCCAATTCCCTTCCCTCCCAAACAGGGGCGTCAGGTCTGCCAGATAGGGCCAAGTCACTGAGGAGCTGATAGGGAGCTTGTGTTAAGTGTCCCTTATCAGACCTTATCTTAATGGTCCTTAACTCCACTTGAGATTTCAAGAGAGGTCTGGAAGTGGGTGGGAGAGGAGGCCTCTGGTGGCATGAGAACATGATTTGTCCTCTGGTCAGAGGGCTCACATCCTGACTCTGCTATTACTGGTTTTGTGACCTTGGGCAAGTCACTGACCCTCGGGGAGTGCCACTGTATGATGAGGGAGATCAAGCGAGACCCTGTGTGTCTCAGTTAATTGGCTCTGTAATTGCTAGTTTATTGTCTTTGTGTTGTAAGTGGAAAGGCAGAGGGGCCCGAGAGGGCCCTTTACTCCATACTCTGAGAGGCAGAGGCTCCCTCGAATGACATTTTGTGTTTACGCTTGGTTGCATGGCTTTCACTTTCCCAGACACTATGCGAAGTGGGTTAGTCCCAGTTTACAGATTAGCAGACTGAGGCCCAGGGAGACTGATTCATTTGTCCTCAGCCTGGAATCCAGATCTCAGGACCCCCAGCCGTTCCTTCTCCTGACTTCATGGTGGCTGAATATAGGCCTTTCCAGCATTTATATGGGGATAATCATGCCTTGAAGCAACAAAGGAAAGAGCTTTGGAAAGTCAGAATTGCTCCTGGCCCAAAGAGATTATTATATCATTGTTGGGAGCAGATACTGACCTGGAAACTCATTATGACATTTATTAATATTATTGTAGCTAATTCCTCCCTGCACTGCTGCCGTTCCCCTAGGCGTCTGTGGGATGGGATCGCTCCCTCCCTGTTGGGGCACTCCCTGCCCCCCAATATTTACCGTAGAACCGGCCTGTCAGCTCTGCCCCAGCGGGTGGGGCTTCCCACTGAGGGAAGGAAGGAGGGGGATTCCCCTTCTGCAGAGGTAGGTGCAGAGCTCCCCCGCTTTGGGTAGGGACTCAGGCTGGGACCCCGACCCAACTCCCTTAGACTTAGGACTGCTAAGGCCTTTGGAGTGAGACCCAGGTTGGAATGTGAGCTGGGCCACTTCCTGGTTGGGTGACCTTGAGCAAGTCACTTTCCCTGGTGCCGCCTCTTGCTCATTTGTAAGAAGGGAATGTCACAGGTACCTTTCAGGTTTCTTGTTAGCTGTACAAAACTGTAGAAGAGAAAGTGTCTTGAGAATTGTAAAAGTGCCTCCACCTGAAACATTTGGTTACGTTCACTTCTCTTTGTCTTGCCTCTAAGACAGTGGTTCTCAACCTTCTGGCCCTTTAAATACAGTTCCTCATGTTGTGACCCAACCATAAAGTTATTTTCGTTGCTGCTTCATAACTGTAATGTTGCTACTGTTATGAATCGTAATGTAAATACCTGATATGCAGGATGGTCTTAGGCGACCCCTGTGAAAGGGTCGTTCCACCGCCAAAGGGGTCGCGACCCACAGGTTGAGAACCGCTGCTCTAAGAAAACAAAATCTACATGTGCTGGGGTTCTGTTCCCATGGGAAGGCCCGCCCCCGTGGGCCTTGGTTTGTCCACTCGTACAGCCGGGGTTGAGACTTAGAGCCTCTCAACACCCTGAATCCTGGCTCCTGGACTGGCCAGCGGCACAGTCAGAATGTGGAGGGAGGGTGGTGAAGGAGGACAAGGTCAGGCCATGGAGGGTTCCAGCTCCTGAGCGAGGCCACCTGGGCAGCTGTGCCCGCCCCCCTCATTCCTCTCCCCTGAGTCAGGCCTGCTTGCCTGTGGGTGTGCCATCACCCCCGCCCCTTGCTCTGGAATGGGGCAGGTTGAGGCCTCACCCCATGGAGGATGTTGCCAGGACAGTGAGTACACATGCGCACAATGTTCGCTTGGCCTTGAGGGCTGGGCCTTCCTCCCCCGTTCCTTCCTGTCTCCAGGATTGGGAAAGCCCCAGAGTGGTGGGTACACCCACCTACCTTCATGCACACAGCCAGCTGGCAGGGCCGTGTGAGTCTGCATCCAGCTCATGTATGAAGAGGACATGGACTAGGTGGCTTCCGTGTGCTTTGTGGATGTAGTCCTGAGAGCACCCACCTGTGGGTTTGGCCCCAGTGGACATTTTGGAGGTGTGTGTCCGCCTACCTCTGCTGGTAGACCGGATCAGAGCTCTAGAACTTGCTTGTCTGCTTCCTGGTGTGCCCTGTGTTGGAAAGGGGGGGCGAGGGGGCGTGGCCAGGGGCAAGGTGTCTTCTCACATCCTGGAAGCCTCCCTCCTTCAAGCAGGTGGAGGGTGAAGGGAGGTTTAGGCTGTACCTCTGGACTCCTAGAGCAGAAGGTCCTAGAACACGGACTTTTAGGTGTGCCCTTGGCAGAGGTCCTTCCACTCTCTGGGCCTGGATTTCTTTGTGAGGTACCTGTCCTTCACCTGAGATTCAGGTTGCTGAGCCCCTCCCCTCGCAAGCCACTGGTGTGTAGACCTGTGTCTGGGGTGGCTCCGAGAGGCCTCAGGCTCTGGCCATGCTGTGGGCGGGTGAAGGGAGGGGTGTTGCTGGGCAACCAGGCGTTATCAAGAGTGAGAGCCTTGGATCTGGCTGGGGAATTTGCAGCTATGGCCCTGACTCTCAGCCTTGGGCCTGGGACCTTGAGGAACTGATGTGCCCCATCCCTGACTTAGTAGGAGCTCAGCCTTTGCTTTCCCTGGTTAGGAGGACGGTGAGGATGCCTGTGTCCTGCATGGTTAAAGGCTCCAGTTTTGGAGCCAGCCAGAGCTTGGGAAGTCACCTAGCTCCCTGAGCCTCACAGGTCCATGGTCAGTTACCAGGAGCGTACCGGCCTCCAAGGACTGATGTTGTAGTAAGATCCATGCGGGCAGAGACTGTTTGCCTTCCACCAGCACCTGGCATGGTGCCTGGCATGAATTTATCACCCTGCAAGTGTTGGTCTACTGCTCTTTTCTGGTCGAGTGGGACTAATACTAGGAGGGGTGGATGGGTCTGGCCTAAGAGAGAGGGAAGAGGGAAGTATATGGTCAAGAAACCTCAAATTTATGGTGATGGGGTCCCTCAGCCCTCCTGCAGAGGGAGATCAGGTTTGTAGCTGACTCAGCGGACAGAGCATGGCTTTTGGATTCAAGTTGTCCTGAGTGCAAAAGCCACCTTGCCCTCTCTGGCCTCCATTTCCTCATCTGTAAAATGGGGGTTGTTTAGATTGCAATGATTTGTGCATATATACAGTCCAGCTCCACAGAAGTTTTGTTTTCCAGAGAGCAAGGGCTCAACCACCTGCTTGAGTGCTCTGTGAGAGGTGGGGCAGCGAAGGGGGAAGGGGCCACAGAGGGTCTTGGAGCACGGAGCCACTGCCAGTTCTTAAGGCCCGAGGAACTCAGAGAGAAGGATGCTATGTGAGAGGGATGTCCTCGGGCAAGTGTGGGTGTGGGGAGGGGTGGGCAGCACTGTGTAGTTCACAGACTTCCTCTTCTACACCTTTTGGAGTTGCCAGGGGGATGGATCTCTTTTAACAGGGTCATTACCCAGCTTAACCTTCATTTTTACTGACCAGCCTCCCGGGGCTCTGAATAAAATTCAGGCTCTGCCAAGGCCTGTGGGGCCCTCCCAGGTCTGGCTCCTGCCCTCCTCTCACCTCCTGCCATTCTCTCCCTGGCTCACTGTGTTCCAGCCACCCCTGCCTCTGCTCTGGGAAGCCCACCACTCCTGCCTCAAGGTCTTTATAGTTGCCGATGGATGCCCTGTCTAGAGGGCTCTGTACTTTTGCTGGCTGGCATAGTCTCTCTCTCACTCTCTCTGTTTTGTCTTGTTTTGTTTTGTTTTTTAGCAAAGTTGAGTCTTAATCTTTTATTTTGTGTAAATAGATTGGCAGGACACTACACCCGTAGAATAAGGAGTTCAGCCATAGACTGGGACATTTTCTTCACCCCGTCACAATTTCTAGGCTTCGATACTTTTCTCCAACACAGCCTGTAATTCAGGTTTAGGATTTGGTGCCCACCCCCATCCTTCTCCTTCTTCAGTCTCAGTCCCAAAGGTCCTTCCTTGGAGAGGCGCTCCTTGATGCCCCCTGAAGGCATCCCCTTCCTGTCACAGTCCTCAGTCCCCACTACCTAAAATTATGTTGTTAGTTTACTTCATTCATGTATTCATCAACTCATCAAATGTTTATTGAGCGTACGGTATGTACCAGGCATGAATTTAGGCACTGGGCATATACTGGTGAACAAAATAAAGTTTTCCATTAGGTATTACCCCCAGGGCTAGCTTAATAAATACTTGCTGATCGAATGAATGGGTACAATAATTTCATAAGGAGGAGTTATTGGCCTTGTTTCTCTATGAGGTCATGGCTTGTGTGTGATGGAGCTGGATTTGAACCTGGACCTGACTTCCCTCAAAGTGCTGCTGCCCTGACTGCCCTCACCTGTGAGCTGTTTCTTGGTTGGTTCTGTGCTCCCTGCCTGGTGATCCAGCAGAGTCACTGAGTCACAGAGGGAGGCCAGTGGGGAGAATCTCGGGCTGGAGGAGCAGGGGGTCTGCACTGAAGGCCTGCTTTGCTGTGTGACCTTAGAGAGTTCACAGTGCTGCTCTGGGCTGCTGTCACATTGCAACGTGTGGGGCTGAACCTACACGTGAGGGTTACCACCAGCCAGTGTGATGCCACTGTGGGCACCTCCGGCTTCCCAGTACTGTGTCCCGGCTGGCTCCCCCCTCTGCAGGGGCCTCCATCAGTGGCCTTGCCATCCCCTCAGGTGTCACCCCACAGGCATTTCTGGTCTGCCTGGCTGCTCCATGCTCTGAACCCCTTCCCCGGGGAATTGCCCTCGCCAGCCAGGAGGGCCCGGGGTGGGCACCGTGCCAGGTCTAGTCTAGTGCTCTTCTACCTACCATCTGGCAGCTGGGAGCCCTGCCTTCGCTTTGGCTCCTGACTGTTTAGAAAAGACTTGGGGACAGGGTTGGTGGTCTGCCCCTGGGATTGAGTATCTCAGCCTCCTAGTCATACTGCCCACCAGAGCCGAGCACCCACAGGCTCCGCCCTTACTTACCCTGTGAATCCGAGAGGGTTCCTGCCCCTGAATTCTACTTGAGGGGCGGGGCCAACAGAGGGGCGGGACCAGCGGCGAAGGTGGGAGGAGGCCCTGGAGAGCAGCCCCGCCCCTCTGCCTGGATCGGGCGCGCGGCCGCTGGGCGGGCGGACCCGCATCCCTTCGTGCTAGGTTGTGGCCTGGCGTTTGAGAGGTCGGGGTAGGGACGTCCGAGTGGTGCCCGCAGTCATGGTGGTGTTCCTGGGCCGCCACCTCCCGGCGCTCCTCGGGCTCTTTAAGAAGAAGGGTGAGTGGGTGTGGCTGGGTGGGGGGAGAGAAGGGCTCCCCCACAGCTCCATTTGCCAGACCCTGATGTAGAATGGGGGGTCAAGGCTGGGGAACGGTAATAGGTGGGGGATGGGGCCAGTGACGAGGCCAGGCTCCCCTGTCCAGCCTTTGTCCCGCCGCTTTGCTGCTGTCTTTGTCTGGGCTCTGCTTGTGTTTGGGAGAATGGATCCAGGTGTCTAACCTTGAAGCCTGCAGCCCGAGGGCAAATCGGCCTCCTTGCAAGGGTACCCACGCTTTCCTGGGTACATCCCAGCACCTCAGTTCCAAGGGGAAGGGCATCCCCTCCTGGGTCCTGTGTCTGTGAGGAAGAAATGTGGGGAGCAGAGTAGAGGGGAAGACAGTTCCGCTGGAAGTTGGGGAGCATGATCAATGGAATTCTGATTAGAGGCCTGGGGGTGAAGTTTTGGGAGGAGGGACCTATGCTCACTTCCTGTCCTAGAAGGTGGGCTTTCAGGCCTGGATTAAGACATGGAGACGAGAGTTTATTGGACTTTTTTGGCGGGGGGCCTAGAGGACCCCCAGATTGAGTGTGACCCAGGAATCCCTACTGGGAACCTGGTATTTAGTCCTGGAGTTTAGTCTGACTGTGATTTGCTGGGTGACCTTAAACAAGACCTTTCCTCTTTGAGCCTGTTTCCCGATTTATAAAATCGGGCTCAGGATTAGGTGAAAGGATGGGGAGAGACCTAGCTCTGACCTGGGGGGACGCCTGTGGATGCCCAGGGGCTGACCTTGGAAGAATGGGCTGGGGCAGGGGGAACCGGCAGGTGCTTGAACTGAAGACCCTGATCCCAGGGCGTGGCCCTTTAAAGGGCTTGTTTTGTTCCTGCCCCTCTACAGGGTGCTGCCAGGGTCACATGACCCTCCCAGCGCTTTTGCTTGTGCCGTGGGTTCCATTTAAAGGGGGGCTGGAGCTGCAAAGTGCTGACACAGCCCCCCCATTCCCAGGATTAGGTGACCAACTTCCCAATGGGCGGGGCCTGTAACAGGATCATTTGTAATGGATCTCTGGCTCCTCTGTAGGGGGGCAGGGCTCCAGGAGAGGGGGATGCCTAGAACTGTTCTCCCAAGAGAGGCTGGAGCTTCCTTTTCTGGGGGTGTAGAGGCCTGGGTCCCTCTTCTCCCTTACCCTGCTTATTCTTCCACTAAAGGACAGCCACATGGGTGAGTAGGGGACCCAAGAGGCCATATCCCTGGTTTGTCCCTCTTGGTAATCTGGTTATGACTCCTGCTAACTCCCATCTCTTCCTAGTGTCCCATGGTCTCTTCTGCCTGGACCTGGGCCAGGGTGTGTATGAAAAGGGTGTTTTTGTTTTTTTCGCCCTGTAAGTGGAGCTTGAGGTCCAGAGATCAGAGAGATGTAGTATTTGCTATGGGCTGTATGTATGCTCAGTGTCTTGTGGCCCTGAATGACATGTGGATACACAGTTGTGTGTATGTTTGGGTGTTGTTTGTATATGTACAGAATGGGGACTGTGGGTGTTGTATGTATACATGGGGGTTGGGTGTGTTCTTGGGGCCCTTGTGTGCAATGTGTATCCAAGTACAGATGTATTTGTACTTGGGTGCTTTGTTTGTATACATATGAAGCCTGTGGGTGTTACGTGCCTACACAATGGGCCTGTGTACCTTGGGTGTGGTGCCCTGTGGGGCTCTTTCTGAGGTGTGGTTCTCAGATCTATGTGTGCTTGGATGTAGTTTGTATGTTCACGGGACGGTGTGTGTATTGAGTACATACTTCAATACAGGGCTCCACCCTGTCCTCTAAGGGTGGCTCTGAGGGCCGGCCAGTGGGCTCTGTAGCTCAGAACTATGGGTTGTGTCTAGATTGGCAGAAGTGGGCACTGCGTGTATGTGCAGGGGCCCTGTGCCGTCTGGGCACTGTCAGTGCCCTTATGGTGCCTGTGCATCCTGAGGACCCAGATGCCTTTGGGCCTCACTTCTCCCTCTTCCATCCCACCAGGCTCAGCCAAGGCTGAGAGCGACAAGCGTCTAAGTGGAGGGCCCGGCCAGGGGCCAGGGTCTGTGGTGGATGAGCACCAGGACAATGTCTTCTTCCCCAGTGGGCGACCGCCTCACCTGGAAGAGCTGCACACACAGGCCCAGGAGGGGCTCCGTTCCCTACAGCACCAAGGTAACTCCCCCCTCCCCTCCAGTGCTACTCTCAGCTCCCACGATGAGAGGCCTAGCCCAACACACCTTTCCGGTATCTTCCAGAAAAACAGAAACTGAACAAGGGTGGCTGGGACCATGGAGACACCCAGAGCCTCCAGGTGAGCCCTGCCCCCAGCTCAGTGTGACTCTGCTTTTCCCTCCCTGTTTGACCTCTGGCAAGTATGTCTCTGAACCCTTTTGGATCTTAGTTTCCTTCCTGTATCATGAAGGGCTAGAGTAGGTGACCCCTGAGGGGCCAGTCCAGCTGCTGTAGCTCAGTGCTAGGTGATGCTGGGGACAAGCTGAGTCAGACGTTCCAAGGGGGAGCTCTGAAGACGCAACAGTAGCCCCACCCAGGCCTCTGCGGTGGTCTTGGGCCTGATCTCCTTTTTCCCTCCACAGTCCTCCAGGACCGGGCCGGATGAAGACAGCATCTCCTTCTGCAGCCAGACCACATCCTACACGGCTGAGAGCTCCACAGCAGAGGATGCTCTCTCCATCCGCACAGAGATGATCCAGCGCAAAGGTGTCCGCTCACCAGCAGGGATTCTTGGACAGAGGGGGGATGGGCACATCTGGGCCCCCACCCCTGCAGCTTGCCCCTCGCCTCCCTGTCTAGTGTTTCTCAAGGCTCTGTGATTCCGTGAACTCAGGAACACAGTACCCTGCGTGCTCTTGGAGAGTCATGACGCACATTAACTGCAAAGTGGGACAGTTGAGAGTTGGGAGCCCTGGGTTTGAGCCTGATGTTGCTACTTACCACCTGTGTGACCTTGGGCCAACCCTTATCCTCTCTGAGCTTCCGTTTGATATTCTATAAAAATGAAGACTAGAGTACTTATGTTATTGGGACGAATGCCAAGTATTTAGTGTGCTAACACGTAATAAGTGCTTGCTAAATGGAAATTATCATTATTGACCTAGTCAATGTTAAAGCCTTCCAGAAGTCTTCCAGAAAAGAAGCATTTAGCTTTGTTTAACTAGCTTTGCCCATGTCTACTTGACGATGGAAGTCTTTTTTTCAGAGTTCTTACTAATATTCTACAAAAGCACTGCTCTGCAGAATGTCCTGAGGCCTGCTCTAATGGTTTCTCTCCCCTGCACTGGCCCCCAGGCTCCACCTTCCGACCTCATGACTCATTTCCCAAGTCGTCTGGGAAGTCGGGGCGGAGGCGGCGGGAACGGCGGAGCACGGTGCTGGGACTGCCGCAGCACGTGCAGAAGGAACTTGGTGAGCCCTGGCTTAGCGGGGCAGTGGTGGTGGGTAGGAAGCCCTGGCCAAACCCTCTGCTGACTCCCAAGTCCTTCCTGTCCATTCCAGGCCTGCGGAATGAGCGTGAGGCACCAGGTACTCCTCGGCCTCCTGGTCCACGGGATGCTGTACGGATCCCCACGGTGGACGGCCGCCCCACCAGTCTGGCCTCAGGAGCAGGCGTCCGGGTGTCCCTGCAGGCGCTGGAGGCAGAGGCGGAGGCTGGGGCCAAGGCAGAGGCCATGCTGCAGCGCCACATCGAGCGCTTCTACCGGGATGACACCTTTGTCGGCCGGTCCACAGGGGCTCAGCCCCCACCGATTCCCCGGCCCATGTCCCTCGCAGTGCCTGGACTGACAGGAGGGGCAGGGCCTCTAGAGCCTCTGAGCCCAGCCATGTCCATCTCGCCCCAGGCCACCTACTTGTCGAAACTGATCCCACATGCTGTGCTGCCACCTACAGTGGATGTGGTGGCCCTGGGCCGCTGCAGCCTGCGCACGCTGAGCCGCTGCAGCCTGCTCTCGGCCAGCCCGGCCTCCGTGCGCTCGCTGGGCCGCTTCTCCTCGGTCTCCAGCCCACAGTCCCGCAGCCGCCACCCTTCCTCCTCCAGTGACACCTGGAGCCACTCTCAGTCCTCTGAGACCATCGTGTCTGACGGCTCCACCCTGTCCTCTAAGGGTGGCTCTGAGGGCCGGCCAGAGGGCTCTGTAGCTAGCAGTAGTGCGGCACCCCCTCCCCAGGGGGGCAGCGGGAGGGGCTCTCCCAGTGGGGGCAGCACTGCCGAGGCCTCGGACACTGTCAGTATCCGGAGCAGCGGGCAGATGTCCAGCCGGAGTGTGTCCCTACGTAAGCTGAAGCGGCCCCCACCACCTCCCCGCCGGACCTACTCACTCCGTCAGCGGGGCTCAGCGGCCCCTGACGGGCCCTTGGGGTTGCCCCCCAAGCCAGAGCGGAAGCAGCAGCCACAGGCGCCTCGGCCGCCCACCACTGGTGGGCCAGAAGGGACGGGGGCAGCACCCTGTCCGTCCAACTCGGCAGGCAGCTGGGTGCCTGGCTTGTCTCCAGGCGGCTCCCGCCGCCCCCCACGCTCCCCAGAACGGACGCTCTCACCCTCCAGTGGATACTCCAGCCAAAGTGGCACCCCTACCCTCCCTCCCAAGGGTCTAGCGGGGGCCCCTGCTTCCCCAGGCAAGGTCCAGCCCCCTAAACCCGAGCGTGTCACTTCCCTCCGGTCTCCTGGGGCCTCTGTCTCCTCCTCCCTCACATCTCTGTGTTCCTCCTTCTCTGACCCAGCCCCCTCAGACCGTTCTGGTCCCCAGATACCGACCACCCTTGGTGACAGGTTTGTCATACCTCCTCACCCCAAGGTGCTGGCCCCCTTCTCCCCACCTCCCTCCAAGTCCAAGAGTCCTAACCAAGCTGCCCCTGCTCTGGCTGCCCCTGCTGTGGCCCCTGGGCCTGTCTCTACCACTGATGTCAGTCCTGAGCCCTCTTCCACCCCCCAGACATCCCTGACCCCAGCACAGGAGTCTCCCACTGCCTCCAAAGACCAGTCACCCCCGCCCTCCCCACCCCCATCTTATC
>NW_005370065.1:906464-934630 GCF_000412655.1 Myotis brandtii
TCCACCCCCTCCACCCACTAAGAAACTAGAGGTGGTTGAGGAGGCCCCACCTGCCCCAGAGACTGAGGAGCCCCTCCAAGATCCCAGCTGGCCCCCACCCCCACCTCCGGCACCTGAGGAGCAGGACCTGTCCATGGCTGACTTCCCCCCACCAGAGGAGGCCTTTTTCTCTGTGGCTGGCCCTGAGCCTGAAGGCCCTTCAGACGCCCCAGCCCCTGTCAACTCCCTGGCTGATTCACCCTCAGCTACTGTCTCTTCTCAGAGGCAGCCCCCTGGTACCCTAGATTCTCCGGCTCCGCCAGCCCCGCCTGCTGGTTCTGTCACAGGGCCGGCCAAGCTCCCGCGGAAGGAACCAGTGGGCTGCAGCAAGGGCGATGGGGTTCCCAAGGAGGATGCCGGTGCGCCCCTGGTCACGCCCTCACTCCTGCAGATGGTTCGACTGCGTTCTGTGGGTGCTCCCACTGTGGCTCCAACCCCAGCATTGGGGCCATCAGCCCCCCAGAAGCCACTGCGAAGGGCCCTATCAGGGCGGGCCAGCCCAGCACCTGCCCCTTCCCCAGGGCTCCATGCTGCCGTCCGACTCAAGGCCTCCAATCTGGCTGCCAGCGAGGGTCTTGTGAATGCCCAGCCCAATGGGCCGCCCGAGGCAGAGCCACGGTCTCCTCAGTCCCCTGCCTCCACGGCCAGCTTCATCTTCTCCAAGGGCACCAAGAAGCTGCAGTTGGAGCGGCCCGTGTCCCCTGAGAACCAGGCTGACCTCCAGCGGAATCTGGTGGCTGAACTTCGGAGCATCTCAGAGCAGCGGCCACCCCAGGCCTCAAAGAAGCCACCTAAGGCTCCCCCACCGGTGGCCCGCAAGCCCTCTGTGGGGGTACCCTCCCCCACGTCCCCCAGCTTTCCTCGGGCCGAGCCCCTTGCTGCTCCTCCGAGCAATGGGCTCCCTCATGTCGAGGGCAGGACTAAGGGGGAGCCGGCCGAGAATGGAGGTGTCGTGCAGCTGGTGGGCCTAGAGGAGAAGCTGGGTCCGCCTGGCTCAGGTACAGTGTGCAGTGGTGGGTGTGGTCCCATTGCTGGTGATGGGACTAGACATCTAAGTCCTACCATTTGGGATTGTTCTTGGGTCTTCAAGGCTTCAGGTCTCAGGATGCCAGGAAGGGTGAACTGAGCTACAGTGTGTGGGGGGCTTTGGAGTCAGAACTACTAAGTTTGAAGTTCAACTTTGCCATTTAATCTACCCATCCTAGCCTCGAGCTCCTCACTGTCGAGTGTGGGCAGTGGCGCCTACATTATAGTGTCAGGATGTTTGTAAAGTGTTAAGCACAGTGCTACTAGCATGTTCAGTAATTGAGGTTAGGGGATGAAGTAAGAATGTGTCTTGGGTTCTGTCCAGAGCCAAGTGGGGAGGCCCCTTGCTGAATCTCCCCTTTTTTCCCACAGACCCACAGAAAGAGCTGGTCTGACCACCGGGCACCTCCCTGGCTCTGCTGACCCATCCCAGGAATACAATCTCAGGGACCTGAGCAGCTCCGAGGATGAGAGGATACGGCAGACACTTAACCTAACAGAGAGGATGCCTGCAGCCTTAACCTCCACGGCCTTCAACATTTATGCAAGCCTGGTGTTGACCCTGTCCTCCAAGTCATCCAGCTCTCATGCCTTTTCCCGAATGGAGTCACCTCTGGCGGCTGCCACTTCAGTCTTGGCCTTAGCCTCATCTTGAAGGAGGTAGCTGGTCGGAGCGGGTGGCTGCGCCCCATGCTGGCCCTGAGGCCAGAGTTGGGAGCAGAACACCTCACTTGAGTTCGTTTCTTTTTTTTTTTAAATGTCCAAATCATGCACATACTGTAGTCCAGAATCAAAGCACTTTTGAAAAGAGACTGCATGGCCATCCTCCAGGGCCCATGAAGCCACATTCCAAGGGCCTGTTTACATGGCAGCAGCATCAGTCATAGCCAGCCCTGAGCTGGGACCATCCCCTTCCTCCCATCCAGTTTGCTCCTTTTCTTAGTTCTTGGAGGTGGGCAAGACTTTGTATCCCCCCAGGCTGGAGGCAGGAGCAAGGCTGTGGAATTCCAAAGCACAAGAGGTGCAGCAAGGGTTAGCCTTTCTGTGCCTCAACTTACACCAACCACCCTCCTGCCTTCCAGCTATGCTAGGTGCTCCATGCGGGGAACAAGTGGGAGACGGCCAGGGCCCAAATGGGCGGGGCAAGAAAGAGCTAGAGAGGAGGTCCTCAGGCTCTGTCCTCAGAACCGAATGGGAATCATCTCAGGGGACACTGGCATCTGTTCCTTGTTTTACCTGGTCACGTTGGGGTGGGCAGGCACAGCACTTCAGACAGGAGCCCACGGGCTGTGTCCCTTTCAGCTGGTCGGAAGTACTGAGGAGGGGATGGAGGGGAGGGTCTGGCAGGGGGAGAGCTTATTTGGGCAGTGGGCCCAGTCCCAGCCCTACAGATTGCATTCTCTGGCCTTTCTTTCCTCGCCTGGGTTCATGTCCTCTGTGCAGCTGCTTTCAGCACAGGTGGTTCCACTGGGGGGAGCTGATGCCGAGTGACAAGGATGGGAAGCCAAAGGTGCATTCTATTCCAGACTCTTCCCTAGTCAATGCAGGGGGGCTCAGTGCTCCAAGGGGGCAGGCTGGGTGATTGCCCCCAGACATCAGTCTCTGCTACTGATCTCTCCTCCAGGAATTTTAATGACCTTCCCGTTTTCGGCCCGTGTCACCTATCTAGGTAAGCTGGCTTCCCCACTGGCCCCTATGGCTCCAGTGACCCAGGCTTGAGTCTGGCAAGGAACCTTGCCATTAGCCGTTTTTCTTCCACCAAGGAGAGCTTGACCTCATTCCAGAGTAAGAGCTGGGAAACGGGATGTGGTACGAGAGCCCAGGTTCCTCTGGCCCTCGCTCACTGCTTCCTCCCTGGAGCTGTAAACCGATGTTCCTCCCTTGCCCTTTGGGTAATGAGCTGCTGCTAGGGATGCACTGTGCCTGCCCAGTGAGTTGGGGAAAGATGGTCAATAAACATCGCTCTGCTCAGCTCCTGATCCACACCCCTGAGAACCAGGTCCTGGTAGCAGCGTTGGAGATGCTGGAGGTGGGAGGAAGCCCAAATTCTCTTTCCCTCCCTGCTGTCAATGTTACCCAAGCTCCTTTTCCTCAGTTAGTCTTCTGAGTTTATTTCCCCACTGGGTGGGACAGAGTACGAAGGAGAAGGGAGGACCTAGAAGCAACCCTTCTTTGTCCTTTGGGGTAAAAGAGCTTGATCTAGTGCAAATGGAGAGACCAAAAGCCTCTGATTTTTAATTCCCATAAAAATGTTAGAAGTATATATATATATATTTCTTTAAATTTTTGAGTCTTTGATATGTGTGTACAAACAATCCATTCCCTCTGCCCTGAAGCCTGAATGAGACACATGAAAAGCTGTTTCAAAGGTGTTAATTAAATGATTAAAACTTGGCTGTGGCCACTGCTTCTTAATGGGGGAGGGGCGTGGTGGTGATTGAGGCCCACATTTAGAAGGGAAAATGTTCTCGCTGCAAACATCGGACCCTAAAAGTGGGGCTCCTTGCTTAGCACTGCTGAAGGGAGAGTCAGGTGCCCACCCTCCATCCTCTATGTCTCCTCCCTCCCACCACTCATTACAGGGTCAAAAATACAAGACACAAGCAGCTCCAGACTGGGTGAGGGGCTCAGCAGCTGCTACACACTTGTGTTCCTCTCTCCTGAGCTGGTTTACAGACAGGCCTCATCCAGACACCCTTTTTCAGACCTTTTATTTGAATTCGTGACAGTGATGGTTAGTGATACTGACTGAGATGCCTTATGGAGAAGCACCCCACCCTCTGTGAAAAAGAACCAGGCGGTACCATCCACCCCACTTCTGACGTTAGCACACAGCTGGTTTAGGGACTGTCCCAAACTTGCAGAATCAAGGGAAATGCCAGGAGTCCAAGGCAGGCCCCATCTCCAATGCCAAGCCTTAGAGCTGGCAGGCATTGGTGAATGCTGCCAACCACGTGGTAGACCACTAGGTTCTCTTGTTTTCCCTTCCCTTTTCAAATCCCACAATTTCCTGTTGGGGAGAAGCTGTAATTAATTCAGTTCAGGCATCAGATCCCAGGCAGAGGCACAGCTGCTGGGATAACTCCAGGAAAACCTGGAAACCAGTGTTGTTCCAATTAGAAGGATTGTGGCATAAACATTTTCTGTGAGTTATATTAAAACCAGATTTCTTAAGTCAGCTGCCAAGGGAAGAAGGTAGAGCTAGACTCCCTGCTGCTGCCCAGCCCTTGTTACTCCCTGGGAGGTCGGCCTCCCACTGTAGCCAGACTGGGGCGATCCTGGATTCGGGGGCGATCCTGGATTCGGGGGTGGTTGCGCTGCCTTCTCAGCAAGTTCTGCACCTGATGAAGCCCCAAACTTCTTGTTTCAGTGTCCAGGGAGATAGGTAAACGGATGATAGCGCAAACTGAGGAGACAGATGACTCAGGATGATGGGGAAGGGTGGGAGATGCAGGTTAGCTAGCTAATGTTCCCCCCTTTCAGTGATTTACAGGAGATGTACCCCAGCTTGGTCATGAAGTTGGTTTGCTTCCACTGTGCGATGCACTCCTCAGAAATTTTAAAGTCAGCCTGGATAAGAAACAAAAAGTGATTATAGTGATGGTGATGGAACTGCAAGAAAACAAAGACTCGCTTACACCACCAGAGTGTAAACTGACTTAACTTTTCTAAGAGCTCCCATCTTTTGACTCAGGGAAACCTGAAATATTCCTGGAGGCAAAAACGACAAAATTGAAGCTGTCTTACTTTGGGCACAGCATGAGAAGGCAGGTTCCTTGGAAAAGACAATAATGCTGGGGAAACAGAAGGCAGCAGGAAAAGAGGAAGCCCAAGTATGGGATGGATTGACTCTAAAAGAAGCCGAAGGTGAGTCTGCAGGAGCTGTTGTGAACAGGACACTGTGGGCATCACTGATTCATAGGGTCACTGGGAGTCAGAGCCAATTCAATGGCACAAAGTTCATTTTAGGGACTTAGTTTAAGAAAATAATCATGAACAAGAGAGAAGAACTATGTACCAAGACATCCATCATAGCATTCTAATAGTGTAAAACAGAACCACCTCAAAGTCTAATAAGGGTAAATAATTTAGATAAATAATGATAATTATGACACAATACTATACAATAAGATCCCCCCCTCAGTATTTAATAGGGAAGTTTTTCAGGCATCAAGTTTTTAAAAAGAACATATGGTATGACTCAAACTGTAAATATCTCTATGTACAGAAAATATCCAGAAGGAAATAATCACTAATGACATTTTTCAGTATCTCTAGGCCAGTGGTCAGCAAACTGTGGCTCACAAGCCACATGCGGCTCTTTGGCCCCTTGAGTGTGGCTCTTCCACAAAATACCGACTTCTGCACATGGGCCACCAAGTTTCAATTGCACTGTACATGCGTGCCCACACGGTATTTTGTGGAAGAGCCACACTCAAGGGGCCAAAGAGCCGCATGTGGCTTGCGTGCCGCAGTTTGCCGACCACTGCTCTAGGTGATAGGACTATGGGTATTTTGTTTTCTTCTTTTTCTTCTATATTTTATACATATCTACACTGAAAATATATTTTATAGTCAGAAAAAAATCAGTGATTCATAAAGCCATCCTGGAAAACCAGAAAGGAGGGAGGGGATGAAGCCAATTGGCACACACAGCAGGATGGAGAAGTAGAAATCACTCGACATGCCCTCCAGAAAACCTTTGTTTAATTGAGGAAACAAGTTATTTTAGTATGTGTGCTGCTGAAGTGAGCACCAGGAAACCAGTTATTAACTAGAAAAAGCCAAACATTAGTGTTGGTTCCATGAGGAGAGTGAAGTTTTGCTGTTTTATTCACTGATGCAGTAGCCCAAGCACCCAGAACAATGCCTGACATATGTTAGGGACCCAATATTTGTTGAATGAATGAACTCAAGGGTCACAGGGGCAGGCCACACAGGAGTCAGTGCCCCAGAAGGGGAAGAGAATGAGTGCTCCAAGATCAAGGTGGTGACAGTGACCCTGGGAGGGTTTGATCCTGGCTCCAGCACTTGTGGTGACCTGTGTGGCCTTGGCAGGTATCCTGCCAGGTAAAATGGGGACTGTCTATCACAGACAAGATTTAAACGAGGAACTGTCTGTGCCTCAAGGAGCCTGTCGGTGCTCAGACTTGCTCCTTAAGCACCTCGTTCAGAAAGGTCTGGAATGAAGAAGGAGGAGGAGCTTAGATGCAGAAAGGCCCAGCTGGAAGAGGGCAGGTTTGGATTCAGTACAGAGCAGTCTGGGGGGACAGTCCAGGCAGCCCAGGTAAGAGGGAAACAATGGCAGCTTTTTACCTGCAACTTCTCAAAGACTTTCTTCTTGGGCTTGAGCTCGTCATCTGGTTGGCCCTTCTCATAGCCCTTCACAAACACTCGCTCCCCAGGAGCAGAGCCTGCAGGAGGGTCCAGGGGCTCAACCTTGCGGCTGACCCCTTCCCTGGGAAGACACACAGAACAAGGAAAGAGTGAAGCTACGGGTTGCCTCCAGCTGCCATGAGATCAAAGCATTAGAGCCTCCACATGAAGGCCCTACTGGGATTTCGGGGACATCATCAGGGTTGGGTTAACCAGGGCTAAACTGAAGTCCTAGGTCAGGAGAGATACCAAAATCTGGGCTCTTCGGGAAGGAAGTGTGACATAACAGAGAGAGCAAGGCCTTCAAAGCCCATCGGAACTGGGTTGAATCCTGGCTCCACCTCTTATTAGTGAGAGGTGGGCATGTACACACTGCTTTGAATCTTCCATTTCTGTGTTAATAAAGTTAGCTGTAGGTAAAGCGCTTCATTCATAGTACTTGTACAAGAAATAATTCCTCCATGCACCACCTTTGGGCCAGTGTTCTCATTCCACCTGGCATGTGGAGGGGCATTGGGTGGGCCAATCCACCCTTGGCCTCCCCCTGCGCCCCACCCCAAGTCCTCACTTACATAGAAGCACACAGGAGCATGCCTTGGGACTCGATTCCTCGCATCTTCTGGGGTTTCAGGTTGCACAGCACCACCACCAGCCTATTCTGCAGTTCCTCCTGGGGCACAAACTGCACCAGGCCGCTCACCACAGTCCGTGGCTCTGCTTCCCCCACATCAATCTTCTCCACATACAGGCTGTCTGCATCTGGGTGCTGCCAGCAAGAGATGTTGGCCCCAGAGTGTCACAATGGAATAGATCATGGGGCCTGGTGAACCCTCTGGCTCCAGAAGGGGCATCTACTCCCTAGAGAAGCTCTTGAGGGACCTTCTAGTACTGTCTTTCAAGGTCCCAGATAGCAGACAAGAGACCGGGCCTTGAAGGTATATTCTACTCTCAGCGAAGAGGTGGGATTTGAGTAAAATGAGTCTAATTACTTATGTAAGAGGTGGAAGGAAACCCTAAGAGATGAAATGGCCTGTACTATCTGGGTGGCTGCCATTATGGCCACAGCTGCACCAGATGAGTCCTAGGCGCAATGGCAGATGGAGGAGGGTACTGCTGGTGTCACCATCTGAAAGCGCCAGCAGCTCTCAAAGTAGTTTTGGTGGCTGGGTCTATACAGTGAAAAGTCAATGCCGGGAGGAGAAAAAGCCCAAACAAATGGTCCCCACCACTGGTTGCATAACCTCTGTCTCTGGAAAATGAAAATCTTTCTTCCTTTACCACTTTCTCTGTGTGTGTGTGTGTGTGTGTGTGTGTGTGTGTGTATTGGTGGTGGGGGTTGGTTTGGGAGACAAAGTGGCTGGCCTAAGACAATGCAGCTAGTCCAGACAAACTGGTAGAGACAAGGTGAGTTCATCAGACCAGATTTAACGGATCAACAAGTTCCCCCTGACTAACATCTGCCCCCCACTGAGTTCCTGGCTATGTTTGGCTGCATAAGGTCCGGAGGCAGCAAAGGGAAAAGCCTGAGGCCTGGAATTAGACACCTGGGTTCTGACTTGCAATATGATCTCAGGGATGTTACTTCCCATCTCAGGCCAGGTTTCCTCCAGATGGAAACAGACAAACCTGACCCCTATCTGCCTCTGGAATGTAGTGAAAACGAGTACCTTGTCCACACTGATGACTTTCCCCACACGGATATCCAGTCGGGATGGGACGACCTCCTCTGGTTCTGAATTCTTGGCAGGGCCTTTGGCAACTGGCTCTGGGAATGAGAAGAACCCCAAGGGGTCAGAACTGTCCTCTTTCCCTATGGGAAGCCAACTGCTGATCCCACCAAAGGACACTAGCAGCCTTTCTGCAGAATCACCAGAATCCAGCCACCAATTATACGTTCATCTATCTATCAAATCATTTAATCCTTCTTATTTAATTTTACTGGAAAGATTTACAGAATTATATATTAGTCATGTAGGATTTCATGGAAGTAGCAAACTGAGGACCTGAATACTTTTATAGAACGTGAGAGTCCTGGCCTCTTATTTTACAGTAGTCCAGACTTTTCTTTTTCTTTTTTTAAAAATATATTTTATTGATTTCTTACAGAGAGGAAGGGAGAGGAATAGAGAGTTAGAAACATCGATGAGAGAGAAACATCGATCAGCTGCCTCCTGCACACTCCCTACGGGGTATGTGCCTGCAACCAAGGCACATGCCCTTGACTGGAATCAAACCTGGGACCCTTGAGTCCGCAGGCCGATGCTGTGTCCATTGAGCCAAACCGGTTAGGGCCAGACTTTTCTTGATCAATTACATTTTACCTTACCATGAATGCTACTTTTGAGCTATATCTTCTTTAAAACAGGGTTGTGATACAACCCTTTGAGGAGTAACATACTAGATTTTCATCTATTCTTACTCAGTTATTAGGCGGGAGGAGAGGGGAGGGGACAGTCGTAGCTCTGCCACCTTTAGGTGCTTCCATTCATGTGCTCCACATGTAATTACCGAGTCTTTTCTGAGAGGAGTGGTTGGCCAACTAAGAGCCAGTCAGAGGCACATGGAAGGGAAGTGAGTGACTCTAAAGATGAGCTTCCCTGAGAAGCTGTGCAGGCTGGGCCTAAGCAGTTGTGTCACCGCCATGGTCTAACTGAAGAGGACTTAGTGAAAGGACCCAAGGACACGTCTTACACCAGCATCTCCCAGCAGTGCTGGTACAACAGGACACAGTCACGGCTCACTATCCACCAGACCAAAACCAAGATGATTCAGTTCCATTCCAGGAGTCAACAGGGTATGACATTCTTGCACTTCAGACCCCCTGGCTTCTGGGCCCTCAGTTTAGGACAGACCTCTTTCTGAGGCCACTGACAGGCTATCATTCCAGATGATGTCACCCCCTCCCCCACTGGCCTTACTCTGCTTCGACGGATCTGGGTAGGCAGCGCTGGACAGTTTCTTCAGTGCAGGGGTATTAAACTTTTCCCGGATGGGATCCAGCAACTTGTTCAGGGCGACTTCAACAGAATTCTTTAGGTCTCCAGGGTGTACAACCTGCAAAAGTGTATGAGGCCTGGTGAGGTACGACACTGGAACAGGGCAAAGGACACCGGACACCTCAATCTACTAATATTGTCTGTACAGGATGCCGGGAGCTTCCCCAGCACAACCAGAACCACCTTGTGAAGCTGGTAGGGCAGAGAAGGGAATTGACACTGGAACAGGGCAAAGGACACCGGACACCTCCCCAGCACAACCGGAACCACCTTGTGAAGCTGGTAGGGCAGAGAAGGGAATAGGTCCAGAAAGGTTATCTGACTTGTCCGGGGCCCAGGTCTCTTATTTTTTTTAATATATATTGTTTATTGATTTCAGAGGGGAAGGGAGAGAAATAGAAACATCAATGATGAGAGAGAATCTTTGATTGGCTGTCAAATATCTAAAAAATGGGCCTTAAAGGCCCTCAGATCTCAGGGGTCACCGAGTCCTTTCTTCTATTTGATGCCCAAACCCTCCTACAACATTGCCTCATACGACATGGTTCTTTGCCTGAACACCTCAGTGGTGGGGAATGCAAGGTCAAGTGAAGCAGCCCTGTCATTGCCACAGAATTGAGGTCGTTAGAAAGTTTTTCCTGAAGCTGAACCTAAGCATGCGTCCCTGTGGTCCCCTCCCGAAGTCCTGGTCTAGCCCTCTGGTGCCACAAGAAGAAACCTACCCTAACCCAGGAGAGTCCTTCATGTAGTTGAGGATGACTGGACTCATACTTGCTTTTCAGCTAAACATGCCCAGTTCTTTCAACTGTGGTTTTGAGTGTGTTGCCTATAGTGGCATCCTTCCTCTCCCGACGAAGACACCCCCGATTATCAAATAAACTTCTTAAGATTGAAGTCCATGCACAAGCCCAAACGTACTCAGAACAATGGAGAACTGAATGCATTACCAGCTCCCTGGTTCCGGGATCTACATTTCTGATGATTTAGGCCAAGACTCACACAGCCCTATCACATTGCTGACTCAACTTCAGAGTCAACCAAAACTCCCCATTTCCCCCCATATACACTATTCTTACATCTTCCCTTTATGAACTGTCCATGCCTGCAATGTCCCGCCTCACCTTTTAGACTCTAGGCCAGCGGTTCTCAACCTGTGGGTCGAGACCCCTTTGGCGGTTGAATGACCCTTTCACAGGGGTCGCCTAAGACCATCCTGCATATCAGATATTTACATTACGATTCATAACAGTAGCAACATTACAGTTATGAAGTAGCAACGAAAATAATTTTATGGTTGGGTCACAACATGAGGAACTGTATTTAAAGGGCCAGAAGGTTGAGAACCACTGCCTAGGCAGACCAAACCACAGTGATTCCTTGTATACCATGCTGTTTCATCTTACCATGTCTTTGCAGTTTATTCCCTCACAGATGTCCTCATGAATCCCTACCCCTCAAGTGAAATAGTGAATGCTATCCCCTCTACAAAGATTCCCAGACAGCCAGTTAATCACTTCCTCCCATTTATTTCTAGACCATGCATATATCTTCACTGGGCAGTAAGACAGGAAATATTTGTTTATATGCCTGCTTCTCCTACTGGATTATGCACTTCATGAGGATGTAGTCTTCTTTGTATTGCCAGCCCCTAACACGGTGCCTAACACATGGCCACCGAGTAAGTCTTGCTAAACTGGTGAAACAAACAGTATCTTCTATTCTGTCCTTTTATGTTTGTGTCTCCTTTTTTTTTAAAAAAAATATGTTTTTATTGATTTCAGAGAGGAAGGGAGAGGGAAAGAGAAACATCTATGATGAAAGAATCATTGATCAGCTGCCTCCTGCATGCTCCCTACTGGGGATCGAGCCTGCAACCCAGCCATGTGCCCTTGACTGGAATCAAACCCAGGACCCTCCAGTCCATAGGCAGACACTCTATCCACTGAGCCAAACCAGCTAGGGCTTGTGTCTCCCTTTTGAGCCTTGATTTTGTACCTGTCCTTGAAATGCTTCCTTTTGGTTTGGTTCTTCATTCCAGGTTAAGTCCTTTGGAGAGTGATTAGGGCACCAATACATTAGCTTTGTGCCGTTTGCCCATCTAATCTGTCAACCATCTGAATCCTCACCTAAGCCATTAACAATATATATATATATGGCCCTGGAGAGCATACATAGCCAGAAACCCGGCTAGGACAAGATGGAGAGGTCTGTCAGAATGAGTTCAGTGGGGCCCTGGCTGGGTGGCTCAGTTGGTTGGAGCATCATCCTATACACCAAAAGGTTGTGGGTTCGATGTCCTCAGGTGGGGCATGTATGGGAGGCAACCAATCAATGTTTCTCCCTTACATCGATGTTTCTCTTTCTCTCTCTCTTCTTCTAAAACATATCCTTGGGTGAAGAATAAAAAAAGAAAGAATGAGTTCAGTGGGGATTATGCCTCCTCTGGTATTACCTCATTGGCAAAGTCCTTTTCCAGGTCCAAGTAAGCTGTGTAGGTTTTGTTTCCACCCCATTTTTCATCTCGAAGGATCACAAACTCTGTAAGAAAAAGAATTACACCAACAAACTCACTGCTAATGGCAGAGTCAGCATTCCTAGCCCAAATATATGGGTATCTGTTGTTTCTGTCATACATGTTATTTTGAACTTTATTACGTGGTGTTTTAATTTTTAAAATTGGATGTGTGGCCATGTTGTATACCCAACTAGCATCCAAACTCAAGGGGAAGGATTGTGTCTTACGTTTCTTTTTATCCCTCTAGTTCAGTGGTCGGCAAACCGCGCCTCGTGAGCCACATGCGGCTCTTTGGCCCCTTGAGTGTGGCTCTTCCACAAAATATCATGTGCGGGCGCGCACATACAGTGCGATTGAAACTTTGTGGCCCATGCGCAGAAGTCAGTTTTCGGAAAGGAGATAGATGAAACAAGTATACAAGACGAGTGTGGATGGGAGAGTTGGAAGGGGTCGACCTCAGCGAACGTACCTCAATCAGATTGAGGACGTTTTTAGCAAAGGCCAGCTTAGGAGTACCCTAATTAAGTTAATAACAATGTACCTACCTATATAGTTTAAGTTTAAAAAATTTGGCTCTCAAAAGAAATTTCAATCGTTGTACTGTTGATATTTGGCTCTGTTGACTAATGAGTTTGCCGACCACTGCCCTAGAGTAAAGGCTATTCTAGACTTTCCTAAAATTTTAGAAACAAACCTCAATTAGATCAGGTTGATCCACAAGTAAATTGATTGCCTGACAAAACAAACTTGAAAACACTTTAATGGAAGATAATATCTAGGCATGCAAAGTGTAACAATCACAATTCCAAGCACCCAATAAAAATGATTAGACATGTTAAAAAAATGAAAAAATGTGACCCATTACAAGGAAAATAACGTTAGTAGTAAGAAACTTAGACATGACATAGAAATCAACATGTAACAGCTTTGAAATTGCTGTAACAAATATGCTCATGGAATTAAAAAAAAATTTAGTGAGGAGAGAAATAAAAACATTTAAAAAAAATCAAAGGGAACTTCCAAGAATGAAAAAAATCAATATTTAAAATGAACATGTTATAGGATGAACACAATGGAAGATTAGATAATATAGTGCAAGACATCAGTGAAGTTGAAGATATAGGAATAGAAGCTATCCGAAGGAAAGCAGAAAAAGAAATAGATTAAAACAAGTGAATGGAACCTCAGCAATATTTGACACAATTTCAGGTACTTTACATACCTATATATAAAATCCAAGGAGAAAGCATGCCGTGCCCCCACCCTCATTTTATCATCGCTACCCACTGCACTTAGAACCTAACCTGGTAACAACACATGGACAACTAAATGGAATTTCAACTCCAACCATTATTAATATTTGTGAATTCAGAGCAGAGAACCAGGGAAGCCATCCCTGGAGGAAGACTGTGACAAATCACAAGTATGATACAGTGTATGATCACAAGTATTATCACTACTAGTTCTGCTCTTTCAGCCTGGCCTCTGAGAAGAAAACAGGGAGTGTCTTACCAGACTTGAGGGGGAAAAGGACATGCTTAATGAAGGACAGAACCCCATTGTTCTCCACATTCCCTGGCTCACAGAAGGCCTTCTTCAGTTTTTTCTTCACATCCTCCTTCCGATCAAGGAGATCAATCTTGGACTCCTAGAAGCAATGGAAGGGAAGAGGACCTCTTGTGGTTGAAAATGAGAATATGCTCAACTAATCTGTGTACCCTGAACAACACAGGCTTGAACTGCACAGATCCACTTATACGCAATTTCTCCCCAATATGTACAGTACTTATCATTTTCTTAATGACATTTTCTTTTCTCTAGCTTATTTTATTGTAAGAATACAGTATATAATACATATAACATACAAAATATGTGTTGATTGACTATTATTGTTAAGGTTCCCAGTCAACAGTAGATTATGAGTAGGTAAGTTTTTTGGGAGTCAAAAGTTATATTTAGATTTCAACTGCATGGAGGGGAATGTCGGTGCTCCTAACCTCCGCATTTTAATCTTTAAACAAAGACTTAAAAATTATGAGACTATGTCATAAGCATTTCTGAGTGGCTAGTCTTCACTTATAATTTTTATGGTGTATTTCCAACTATTAGCGACAACATAATTTATATAACAGTTTCTAAACTTTCGGATTATATCCTAATTGTTATGAATTATACATCGTACTACAATGAACATCTAGCAGTTTTTTTTTTGCCTTCTCTAAGATTATTTCCTTAAAATACCAAAAACTACCAAGCCCCAAACTGTTTTCTGAAAGGGGTATACAAATTGACATTGCCATCAGCAACGTGTGGTGATACTTGTTTCACAACTACCAGCACCAGATATCATGAATTATCTAGAGCCACTTTTCCCTTTTAGGGTAATAGAATTTGTTTCTTATTCTATGAGTGAGATCATGCTCATCTGAGTTCAGTAGTCACCAATTTCTGGTCCACATATGGCCGTATATGAATCACCTGGGGTGCTTTAAAAAAATATAAATTACGGGGCTCCACCCAAACCTCATGAATCAAAATCTCCTGGGGTTGGGCCAGGTATTATATTTTTAAAAAGCTCTGAGTCATCCTAATGCATTCATGTTTGGGAACTGCTGTTAGTACCTATTTCCAGGATTAAAATATGGTGAATGTCACCAATAGGATGAGTAATGTATATACTTAGTCAGAGAAATAATTGAGACATGGAACACTGTAACTTGAGAGAAAAAAGAATGAGTATATTCTTTTGAAAATAATAACAATTTCCATGTATATATTTATTCATCTCTGATCAAAGAACTAGATGAACGCCCAAACACTACTTCAAACAGAATCATGTAGAACGATTTAAAAGAAAATACAGATTCCTGAATTGTTTCCCAGAACCACTTTATCCGAACCTAAGGACAGGGTCTAATCAACTTTAAAACAAAATTTCCTAGGTGATTCTGAAGATCAGCCATGTTTGGGAACCCTGAACACAACCTTCCACATCTCTGGGATACCCGTCCTCTATTCCAGCAGTTGCCAACCTTTCGGACCTCACAGACCACCGGTTGGCAACTGCTGCTCTATTCTGTACCCTTAGTGAACAAAATAAAAGTGTACATTCCTTAAATTGGACTTTTACATGTTAAAAGACAGCATATATATCATATTAATTATATCAAACATCACCCTAATAATCAAGACGCTAGCTGGTGAAATGCAACCACAGCCATCTCATTAATAAGGCTGAATTTTATCACAGTTCTATGAATAAAGAAATTACGTTTGCTTGAGCTTTTTATCAGTAGCAGTAAAACTTCAAAAATCATCAGGACTGCCCTAACCGGTTTGGCTCAGTGGATAGAGCGTCAGCCTGTGGACTGAAGGGTCCCAGGTTCGATTCCGGTCAAGGGCATGTACCTTGGTTGCGGGCACATCCCCAGTAGGGGGTGTGCAGGAGGCAGCTGATGGATGTTTCTCTCTCATCGATGTTTCTAACTCTCTATCTCTCTCCCTTCCTCTCTGTAAAAAATCAATAAAATATATTTTAAAAAATTAGCCTGCTATCTTTGGTCAAATACTTAATCAACTCACCCCTCGTGCCTGGCAGGGCCAGACCAAACGGTTTCCAGGGCCTTCTGCGGCCCGCGGGCCGGACGTCCCCCACCCCTGCTCACCACCTGGACCACGGACGGTTCCTCCTCTTTGTAAAAAATCAGTAAAATATATTTTTTAAAAAATCATCAGGACTGCTTCTGGGTCCTTCGGTACTCAAGAACCACTGGAATTAACTAATTTAAGATTACTTTAACTCAAGTATTTGAGAATTTTAGTTAGGTAAGTTCTCCTTTTGAGTCCTTAATCTCTTCATCTCTTACTGCAGATTTCTAAACTCAAGTCAGAGTTGTCACCTACCTCTTCTGAAGAACTCATTTTGCTACCAGTTAATCCTGGAACCATAGGATTCATCAGATGGACCCGTTTTGAGTATCCAAGTGCAGGGAGATACTGAGGGGTTAGAAAGAAACAATACAGATATTAGGATAAATTCCTCCTCAGCACCCTAATCTCATCTAACTTGGCCAGCAACTTAATTGTTTCATACATTCCTTCCAATCTCTTCTTTCCAGTGAATGCCAACTTTCTTAATTGAAAAAATATTTTTATTGATTTCAGAGCAGAAGGGAGGGGAGAGGGAGAGAGAGAAATATCAGTGATGAGAGATAATCATTGATTGGCTGCCACCTGCATCCCCCCTACTGGGGATCAAACCCACAATCCGGAAATGTGCCCTGACTGGTAATTGAACCGTGACCTTCTGGTTCATAGGTCAATGTTCAACCACCAAGCCACACCAGCCAGGCCCAAATATATAGCTTTCAATGGTGATCATAATGTAAACAAAGTCCCCCCACCCCGCCAAGCTTTTCTATTAGTATTATATTGTGAGGCTAATGGATTTACTGTCCCATCATCAACAACTATAAAACCTGGCAATACCTAAAATAACCATTTGCAGGCATGACAGTAAGAGGTGTATTGCTACACATCTTGAGACAAGGGAAAGCAAAGGTGACCACACGCTCACCCTGGCTTTCCCTGTGAGGGAATATTTCTCAAACCAGGTGCTGAGAAAAAGGGACAAAGCAGAAAGCAGCTGTCTTACTAAGCAGAGACTGATGTGGAGGCTAGGATTTGGGAAGGGTTCTAGAGAGAAGGGATTCCCCCCGTTAAAAAACTAAGTCAAAATTCCCCACTGAGACTCATGGCTGTGCATGCGTATGAAGAGACTCCAGAAAGCCTAGCAGAGAACAGGTTCCCGAGGCTGAAGACCTGAGCAGAGATTTCAGAGGCTGCACAGTGCTGGGTCTCAAGACAGAGGTTGAAATTTAGGTTCAATCAAAATAGTGAGGGTTTTGTGAACACCCTGAAATTTCAGTATGAGACTCTAGAAAAGCCACAGCCTAAGAATAAAAACCACATCAAGAAAACAAGGGCAAAACTGTAATAGACCTGGTTCTAACAAAGTCTAAAACCAACCCCTGACAGGATCAAGGTGATAAGTCAGTAACTTAACAGTCTACAGGAAACATATTACTTTATAAACATAATCCAGAGCCTCTATAATGTATCTACAATGACTCCGATACAGTGAAAAAGTACTAGAAATGAAAAGCAGAAAAAAGTAACTGATAGTTAAAATAGTCAACAAAAGCAATGCCACAGACCTTCCAGGTATTGGAATAAGCAGATCAAAGTGTCAAAATAATCATGACTAGTGTGTTAAAGGGAATAGAGAAAAAGGAAAAGATGGATAAGATGGATAAAAGATGGAGAACTGTAAACAAGAATCGGAATGTATAAAGAAGAATCAAATGGAAGTTCTTTATTTTTTTAATGTATTTCTTTATTGATTTCAGAGAGGAAGGGAGAAGGAGAGAGATAGAAACATCAATGATGAGAGAAAATCATTGATTGGCTGCCTCCTGCACACCCCACACTGGGGATGGAGCCCGCAACCCCGAATTCAACCCTGAGACTCTTCAGTCCGCAGGCCAATGCTCTATCCACTGAGCCAAGCCGGCTAGGCCAAATGGAAGTTCTAAAAAGGCACAACACAATACTGAATAAATTCAACAGAAGATAGGATAAATAAACTTGAAGAAAAGTCAATAGAGAATATCCAAACTAAAGCACAGAGGGAACAAAGAAAGGAAAACAACAGAATATTAGAAGTCTAACCTATATGTAACTAGGGTCCCAGGAGAAGAGACGGAGAATAGGACAGAAGCAATATTTAAGGAAATAACAGGGGACAATTTTCCAAATTTGATAAGCATGTCAACCCACAGATTCAAGGAGCTCAGCAAAATCCAAGCAGGATAAACACAAAGAAAACTTATAGCAAAAAAACATCGTCGTCAAATTGTTGAAAATCAAAGACAAAGAAATAACCTTTAAAATTGCCAGAAAAAAAAATATTATCTGACACAATGACACCTATAGGTGGCTCTTCAGTAGAAATTATGGAATCCAGAGGCAATGGGACAACTCTTTTAAAAGGCTAAAAGAAAAATAACTGTCAGCCTAGAATTTATACCCACTGAAAGCAAAAGAAAGATGTTTGCAGATAAAAGCTGAAAGAACTCATTACTAAGAGACCTTCACTACAAACAAAATACTAAGGGGGGCTCTAGACTAAAGGAAAATGATCCCAGATGGAAGCCTAGAGACATAGAATTGCAGGAAGAAATCAAGAGTATCAGAAAGGATAAGTAATGGTTAAGTATTCATGAAAATTGTTTACAAAACAATTATAATAAAGTCTTTGGGATTTAAAGTATATATAAAAGTGAAACATATATAAAAATATAGGTTGTTGCATTGTTGAGAAGCGGTAAAAATATCTAACTTAAACTGTAATAAATTACAAGGATACATGTTATCTCTAGGGCAGGAATGGGCAAAACTTTTATGTAAAGGGCAAGATAATAAATATTTAGGATTTGTGGGCTGCACATATCGTCTCTCTTACATACTTTCCTTTTTTTTTTTTATAACCCTTAAAAATACATAAAAACTCCCCTGGCTGGTGTGGCTCAGTTGGTTAGAGAATCATCCCGTACACTGAAAGATTGTGGGTTCAATTCCTAGTCAGGGCGCATATCCAGGTTGTGGGTTCAATCCCCAGTTGGGGTGCATGCAGGAGGCAACCAATTGATATTTCTCTCTCACATCGATGTTTCTCTATCTCTCTCCCTTCCTCTCTCTCTAATAAACAATATTAAAATATATATTTATAAAATTTACATTGTAAACATTTCCCCATTCACTAAATATATCTAAAAACCATTAAAAAATTAAATAATAATAGCCCTAACCGGTTTGGCTCAGTGGATAGAGCGTCAGCCTGTAGACTGAAAAAATTAAATAATATTCCAATGCGAGACTTTATTTAATGTATTAACCAATCCCTTGTCATTTGATGTAAATTTATTTCTAGATTTTTGCTTTAAATTAATAATATGATAAATACTTTCATACATAACTCAAGTTGCATTTTTAAAATTATTTCCTTAGGCTAAATTTTTATAATTATTAGGGCAAAGGGCAGAAACATTTTAGTGTTGTCAAACCACCCTCCAGCAATTTCCACTAGCAGTGTTTCCTCTCCACCCTTGCCAATGTGAGGTTTTGAGATGCTTACAAAAATACCAACTGCTTCTCAAAAGCTCTTTTCAACTTACTCAAGCTCTTTCCCAGAAAAAAAACCTGTTATGGGCTTGTACTAATTTCCTCCTTTAAGCACTATTAAACCTCATCTTAGAGCTGAGTGATTTATGTAAAATCCTGAGCAAACAGACCAAATGCTCTGGGAAAGAACAGCAGTGCCTTTCCCTGGAAACTGAGCTGTTTGCTTGGCCAGTAACTGAGATACTGAACAACTTTCTTACTCTTTCTACCTTCAGTTTTCTCATCTGCAAAACAAAGGAAAATAATACTTAACCATACAATTTGGTTATGAGTGGTGGGACTGGCATGTTTAGCATATCTCTGAGGCTCAAAAGAAAAAAGATAGAAAAGAGGATACTAACCTTCTCTGCAAAGGTGAAAATCTTTCTCTGATCAACGCCTCCAAATTGGGCATCTACTTTCAAATATTCTTCATCCAAGGCCTGAGGAGAGAAAACACATGAGCATCAACTCCTACTATATTTCTTCTACATGCATCTAGGTCATCAGAAACTTTTGACCAGTCATGTCAAAGGTACCCACTGCATAATGAAGCCTATGAAAAATGTTAAGTAAGGGGCAGAAGAAAGTGCTGAGAGAGCTCAGGAGAAAAAGGCAAGGCTAAACTAGTAAACAAAGACTTACTGTCACTTAATACATGCCAGGCCTAGTGTCAGCCCTGTGGATGCAGAGATGAATCAAACCCAGACTCAGCCTTCAAGAACCAGTTCCCCAGTTGAGAAGAGACTTATAAACAGATAATTTTGTCATGCTAGGCACCTAGCAATATCCCTGACAGTGAGTGGTTTTAAGGAGGGGAGAAACCTGACTACACTGTAGAAAGATCACATCAGTAAGAGGGCAAAGCATGGAATGGAGGCCTATGAGTTGGAGATAAAGAAAATATCCAGAAGGCTGCTGTGAGAGTCCAGGTGAGAAATAATGATGAATCAAGTCAGTGGGGATGTAGAGCAAGACTGAATTTAAGAGATTTTTTAAGAGACAGAATTGATAACATTTAGTGTCTGGGGGGGGGGGGGAAGAGTAAGGATAGGGAGAGAAAGATGAGCAAGCAGGAAGAATCTAGGATAGCATTATCCAAAAAAATTTACTGTGATGGTAAATGTTTTATATCTTTGCTGTCCAACCTGATAGCCATTAGTCACACATGGCTCATGAGCAACTGAAATATGGCCGATGTGACTAAAGAACTAAAACTTTAATTTTTAATTACTTAAAAAAAAAATAGCACTAACCGGTTTGGCTCAGTGGATAGAGCGTCGGCCTGTGGACTGAACGGTCCCAGGTTCGATTCCGGCCAAGGGCATGTACCTTGGTTGCGGGCACATCCCCAGTGTGAGGTCTGCAGGAGGCAGCTGATGGATGTTTCTCTCTCATCGATGTTTCTAACTCTCTATCCCTCTCCCTTCCTCTCTGTAAAAAATCAATAAAATATATTAAAAAAAAAAATACTGCCCTGACGGTGTGGCTCAGTGGTTGAGCAGCGACCTATGACCCAGGAGGTCACAGTTTGATTCTCAGTCAGGCACATGCCTGAGTTGCAGGCTCCATCCCCAGTGTGGGGCGTGCAAGAGGCAGCCGATCAATAATTCTCTCTCATCACTGATGTTTCTCTCTCCCTCTCCCTCTCCTTTTCTCTCTGAAATCAATAAAAATATATTTTAAAAAAATTATTATTTTTAAAATCCTTACCTGAGAATATTTATTGATTTTTAGAGAGAAAGAGAAACGTTGATTTGAGAGAAACATCAATCAAATCCTGACTGGGGATGGAACCTGCAACCTTTTGGTGTATAGACGATGTTCCAATGAACTGAGCACCTGGTGAGGGCTAATTTTAATTACTTTTTACAGCCATATATGGCTACAACTAGAGGCTAACACAGTGGACAGTGTAGATCAATAATGTCTCCAGGTTTAACCGTTGGAAAGATCACTTGGAGGTGACAAGGGAGGAATAATTTTCTTACATCAAACATTATAGAAATACATAAAGAGCCCTAGCCGGTTTGGCTAAGTGGATAGAGCATCGGCCTTTGGACTGAAGCGTCCCCGGTTTGATTCTGGTCAAGGGCACATGCCCAGGTTGTGGGCTCGATCTCCAGTAGGGGCAGGCAGGACGCAGGCGATCAATGATTCTCATCATTGATGTTTTTCTCTCTCTCTCTCTCTCCCTTCTTTTCTGAAATCAATAAAAATATATATTTTTTAAAAAGAAATATACAAAGAAAAAGTTGTCTATCTACATATTCATCCTGCCTTCCTAAAGTAACCAATATTAACAGCTTGATTTGTATTTTTCCATCTTTCTCCTTGTTCATATAAGTGTGCACACATAAAATAGGATGAGCTTGTTTTGTTTAATGGAAAATAGGATCATACCTAAAATTTATTTTCACACATTGCTCTGAAATTAATTTTCAAGAGATTGTGGCCAACTTAAAGAAGGTTTGTGAGATGAGCAGTGTTTTTTTGTTTTTTTAAAAAATATATTTTTATTGATTTCAGAGAGGAAGGGAGAGGCAGAGATAGAAGCATCAATGATGAGAGAGAATCAACGATAGGCTGCCTCCTGCACGCCCCCTACCGGGGATCGGGCCTGCAACCTGGGCATGTCCCCATGACCAGAATCGAACCTGGGACCCTTCAGTCCTCAGGCCGATGCTCTATCCACTGAGCCAAACTGGCTAGGGCAGATGAGCAGTTCAAGGACAGATAGGTAGGGGAAACTTACAACTGAAAAAGTCAGAGGGTTTTAGGAAATGGAGGCAGGTAGGAAGCCCTGCAGCACTGTGAAGGAACAGCAAGTGCATCAGTTTAATTAGGCTGAGAGAGGTTTCGACCAGTGTTTAGATGCAGAACAGAAAAGGTCTCCGGGCACCCCATCCCTCGTAAGTACCTGTAGTCCAGGGTACAGCAGACCACTCAGCAAAGGGTGCTCCACCTGCTTGACCACCTCAGCTCCAGCTTTCTTGGCATCGTGCTGTGTGACCACAGAGGAGAGTCTGTATACATCTAGTGTGTACTCTCTGAAGAGGAAAGGAAGAGTAGACAGCTAAAACCAGGCCCAGGCCTCAGTTTAATCCTAAAGCACATTAATTCACTCTTTTTTTTTTTTAAATATATTTTATTGATTTTTTACAGAGAGGAAGGGAGAGAGATAGAGAGTTAGAAACATCGATGAGAGAGAAACATCGATCAGCTGCCTCCTGCACATCTCCCACTGGGGATGTGCCCGCAACCCAGGTACATGCCCTTGACCGGAATCGAACCTGGGACCTTTCAGTCCGCAGGCCGACGCTCTATCCACTGAGCCAAACTGGTTTTGGTTCACTCTCCCAATCTTAAGACATTTCAAGAGAGCACTGCCTAGTAGCTTTTAAAATGTGAGTGGCCCATCCTTTCATTCAAAATACTACTTCATTTTTATGTGTTGTTTTTTGTTTTTGTTTTAAAGATGGCTTTTATTAATCTTCACTTAGCTCTTGAAATACTGCTTCTCAGCCATTTCCCTCCATTCTCCTCTTCTGGAATGCCTATTAAATAAACATCAGAATTTCTCAATCTATCTTCTATGTCTTAAGAATAGTGTACCCATTGCTCAGTTTAAGAAAAAGGACCTAGTGCCCGGCCAGCGTGGCTCAGTGGTTGAGCATCAACCTATGAACCAGGAGGTCACGGTTAGATTCCCAGTTAGGGCACATGCCTGGGTTGTGGGCTCGATCCCCAGTGGGGGGCGTGCAGGAAGCAGCCGATCAATCATTCTCTCTCATCATTGATGCTTCTCTCTCTCTCTGAAATCAATAAAAAAAATATTTTTAAAAAAGTAGGGCACAAAATTACATGTATTCTAACATTACAAACATGAGTAAAACTGACAAAGAAGCAATAAAAGTTGTTGGGGAGATGATAAGTAAAATATTTTTCTTTTACATTTATCAATATTTGCTGAGCCTGGAAGGAGAAAGGAAGGCTGAATTGTTCATCATTGCTCTCCCATATGCTGTGAGCTCTGGAAGGCCAAGGACTTTTGTTATGATTACATTTATATCTCCAGCAAATGGAGATAATATACCTAGGCATTTACTAGTCAGTACATTTTTAATGGATGAATTAAAAGGACAAAAGGAATACATTTTTAAATGGTTAATAGGTAGAGCCAAACAGCTTCTAGTCCAAATTTAAGAGTGCCTAGACTCCACAGACCTGTAATTAGCAAGGAGCACCAGAGCCATGAGGAAGGCGGATGAGCAAGCACTTACTTGCTGAGCTGGTAATCAGTGCCTTTGATGAACTTGAGCTTCTCCAAGGGCACACCAATACTCTCCAGCATTGCCTTGATCACATTCTCGTAGTAGCTGGTTCGGAGTTCTAGAAGTTCCCATGGGGCTTTCATGTTATCCAGGTATGCATGAAGGTCCGCAAATAGAATTGTTACCTGGACATGAGAGATAAGGAACCAGCAAAATGTGAATTTGCCTGAGGACATCCCCCCACCACACCCCTGCCCTTGTTAAGTCCTTCTTTTGGCCATTCCCCCAGGGCAACTGCTTGGTTTAAATATTAGTGCTTACCTCACATCCTGCTTTCAAGAAGTCTGCGATCTTAGACATAGGCACGAAGTAAGCCACATGTGGCTTGCCTGTGGTTGCTGTTCCCCAGTAAACTTTAAGTTCCCGATCCTTCAGTATCTCCTTCAGCTTCTCTTCCCCCAGAACCTCCTGTTGTGGAAGCAGAAGAGCTGGTTTAATGCCGGTGCCCCACCTTGCTCATCCTTTACCCTGTGGAAAACAAAGGCATGTGTCACTGGGGGTCCAGGCTCAGAGCTGGCAGGAGGTCCAGTCAATGGTCTCAGGAGAGAGTGAGAGCCAATCTAAGTTGGTGTTGTTGCTAGTACCACTCCAGTGAAATGACACTGATATCAGGGGAATGGGGCATGTCCCCAATCGCATCTTCCCATCTAACTACCTCTAACTCATGCTCCTTCCTTTCAAAGCTAACGTCTTAAAAAAGTTATCTCTTCTTCCATTTGAGTTTGAATTCCAGGCAGCATTACACCACTGAAAATGCTCTTGCTAAGATCATAGATGGTCTCCAAGTTGCTAAATTCAATTCTCACTCCCTTCCTGAAACTCTCCTTTTTTGGCCTCTTCTATTTCATTCTCTTAGTTTTCCTCCTACTTTGGCTGCCGGGTCTCAGATTTTTTTGCGTCTGTTTTTCTCCCCCCTAATCACGAAATATTAGCAATTCTTGCAGCCCTACCTCTTCTCACTTTACATTCTCCTTGATCCCCTTCAGTGGCTTCAATTACTATGTATGAGCTAGTAACTACCAAATCTCCTGCTCACACCCTCTACAGAACTGTGTACTTTTTATCAACCCAGTTAATTCAAACTCAACGTGTTCAAAATTAAAAGCTCATGCTCTCATCTTTCCACCTTATTCCCCAACCATCCTTTTCATTTATGGTTTCACCCCTAGTTCAATAAATGGTACTATTATTCATCAAGTTGCATAAATTACACTGACACAGCTTTTAAACCCTTCTACTTCTCTCCATCTCTATCCCACCACCCTAGTCTAGGCCACCACTAGATTACACCAAGATTATTACTACAGCAATCTAACAGGTCCCCCATATCTACTCTCTTGCTCTCTCTAATCCAGTCTCCAAAAGCCAGCCAGAGACATCTTTAAAACCCAAAATTTGATGAACTCACTTACCTGTTTAAATACTTTAATAATTTCCTTTTGCCCTAAGATATATTGGAAAAACCTTAATAGGCTGGTACGCTACAGATAAAAAGAGGTTTTAGTGTTTGTTCAAGTGATTGTTGGGAGGGCTGTTGGAAGCCATGGTGACAAAAATGGTTTTGCTGTTTGGATTTATCTATTAAAATTGGACTTGTTAAAATTCTGTGTTCCAAGCTGATTGGAGGTTGATCCTGTATCCTCCAAGCCCCTGACTTATTTGGACACTGGGAGGGTTCTTACTACCCAAGGAAAGGTCGTATCACTTACCCTTTAAAACCCGAGTGAGTCAATGCCATTGGCTTTGTATATCCTTTGTTCCCAACCAGCACTATTTTATGGAGAGAGGCTAGGAAACGAAGGATCTGGCTAAGGGGAAGCATGCAGGAATCTCTGGTTAAGATTAAGTTATGAGTGGAAATAACTCAAATGTCCATTAACTGATGAATAGATAAACAAAATCTGGTTTAATCCATGTAGTGGAATATTACTCAGCCATAAAAAAGGAATGAGGTTTTGACAGGTACAACATGGGTGAACCTTGAAAACATTATGCTAAATGGAAGCTGTCAGATTCAAAGGCCATATTTTGTATGATTCCATTTATGTGAAATGTCTAGAATAGGCAAATACGTAGAGATATAAATTAGTGTTTCCCTGGGATTGGGGGGCGGGGAGGAATGGGAAGTGATTGCTAAGGGGTATAGGTTTTTTGAGGGTGATGAAAGTATTCTGGAAATAGATAATGGTGGTAATAGCACAACTTTGTAACTACAATAAACCCACTGAATTTTACACTCTAAAAGGGTGAATTTTATGGTATGTGAATTGTATCTCAAAAAAAAAAAAAAAGAGGAAAAAGGCTGTGACCTAATACTGCTCTTGGAATAAAATCCCAATTTCATTTTCATCTATCATTCTATCTATCTATCTGTCTATCTACCTATTTCTTGTTACTCCTCGTCTGAGGATATTTTTCCATTTATTTTTAGAGAGAGTGGAAGAGAGAGGGAAAGACAAAGAGAAACATCGATGTGAGAGAAACACATCGATTGGTTGCCTCCTGCACAAGCCCCGACCAGGCCCCAGGCCTGGGAGAAGCCTGAAACCAAAGTATGTGAACTTGCCTGGAATCGAACCCGGGACCCTTTGGTCAGCAGGCCCATGAACAAAACTGGCTAGTGCTAACACCCCGATTTTAGAAGGCTTACAAGACCTTCAAAGACCGGGTCCCTGTACCTCTCCTAAACACACAAGTAAAATGTATAGTATGTCAGTTGGTGATAAGCTCTATGAGGAAGCAACAACAAAAAAGGCAGAGCAAGTGATACAATTCTGGTGGCAGGCGATTTGTTATGTAAATCAAGTGCTTCAGGAAAGGCCTTCCAGATAAAGGCGACAATAGTCAGAGCCTGAAGGAGCCAAGGGAAGGAGCAATACATATAAACACTAAGTGTTTGATCTGCACTTGGCTCACTCTACTCCAGCCAAGTTAGCCTCCTATCTGAACCACAGTGTTTTTGCTCTCCTCTGGGATCTTTTTTATCTTTTTAATTAAATATATTTTTATTGATTTCAGAGTGGAAGGGAGAGGGAGAAAGGGCTAGAAACATCAATGATGAGGGAGAATCATGGATCGGCTGCCTCCAGCACGCCCCCTACTGGGGATCGAGCTGCAACCCGGGAATTGAACTGTGACCTCCTGGTTCATAGGTCCATGCTCGACCACTGAGCTATGTCGGTTAGGCTTTCCTCTGGGTCTTGACCTGTGTTCTTTTTACCTGAAATGTCCCACCCCCACCCCCATTCTTCCTCTGGTTAACTCCCAGTCCTGCTGTGCCTGGGAAGAGCAGGAACGTCAGTGAAGAGGTGACCTGCAGCTTTCAGGATGCGGTTTAAAGCTCACTGCTTCAGTCTTCCCTGACACCCCAGTGGTCTCCCCTCATTTCTGTTCAAAGTTTCGTGTATAGTAATTTACAGTACCTTCTTCAACTGTAATCAAGTGTTTGGATTACAAGTCATTTTTAACGTCTGATTCCCTTCAGACAAACTCTGGGTGGGCAGAGCCTTGACGTATCCCCATTACCTAGCACCGCGCCTGGCACATAATAGGGTGGGAGTCTGATTCAAAGTCTGATTCAACACAGGTAACTGCACACAGGAGGTGAGCCCCATGTGGCTTCTGTGGTACCCAGATAACTGACTGACTGACTGACTGACGGACCCGCAGTGAGGCCTGCAGGCTCGCTCACAGCTGCTGTGGCGCGGAGCCCCCGGCCCCATACACTTAGGATCTCGTAGTGGGGTTCAGGGTCTCTGAACGGTGGGTCCTCAGTCCCCAACAACGCGTTTCCAACTCTAAGGCCTGACCTGAAGGTTCCGGGTGATAAGGTGCAGCTTCTCTTCTGGGCTCAGAGCATCCCCCATGGCTCCGTCGCCCTTGTCTTCCGGGCTCAATCTAGCACTGCGCCCTTTCCTCGGTCTCGGTCTTGGTCGCCGCCTCCGCTGCCGCCTCGTGCCGGGAAATGTACTGTCAGGTTGCATCAGCTGAGCTCGTCGCTCGGCTTTCTCGGCCTGGACCCGTCGCCGTGAGGTGGTCGGAAGTCAGGAGCAGCAGAAAGTCGAGCGGGTCGATGAGACGAGAAGAGGTGGAGTCAGTAGGCGGGGTAGGCGATGCGGAGGGCGGGGTTGAGGCGCCTGCGTGAGGCTCCACCCTCTGGGAGGCGGGGCGTGTTCCTGCCAATCATTGCCTGTTTGCCCGCCCCCTGGCGCTGCCCGGGCTGCCTCGGGTGGGGGAGGTCGGGGAGAGGGGCGATAAAATGGCGCAGGGGGCGGAGTGAGGCGAGGTCTTCGCCCAGGCTTCGGCCTCGCTTCCGGAGGTGAAGTGCGGGAGGGGCGAGGGGGTCGGCACTCCCCGGCTGGGACGAGGATGGGGGCGCCTGTTGCTTCTTCAGGGGACCACGTCCGCCGTCCGCCCCGTTGAGGGGTTGGGAGGCCCTCGCCCTGCCGGGAGAAGGGCTCGTTTTCGTCCCTGAGGTGATGGCGGCGGGAGGGGGGAGTGTCCCTGCCCCCATCTCCACGTCGGCGGGCTCTAGGTTCCCCTCACCCCGCTGAGGAAAAGGGAGGCTGCTTGGCGGCCTGAGGCGGGGGGCAAAGTCGGTTCTCCCTGCCCAGCGGCGGTGGGGAGGGATGGGAAGGTGGGCGGGTGGGCGCTGCCGCG
>NW_005370065.1:935061-940676 GCF_000412655.1 Myotis brandtii
GAGCCCCGAGGGCCGGCCTGGGGGGATGCCATGGCCCGCCTGCTGCCTCGCCCCGCTAGGTGGGCTCTTGTGCTTTTCTCCATCCAAGCCACGGGTTGTGAGGGAATTCACAGAGAGAAGAGTAACTGAGTGAAAAGCTCGACTCACCGAGCAGTGAGAGCTCGGGCCTACCTCCGTGGGGACTGGGGTTTTTAAGGGCCGTGGGAAGGTTCAGGTGGGGCCCTGGGCGGAGCTGCATCCGCGGGCGCAGATGCACAGGCTGCTCTGCTCCTCGGGCAGGATGCGGCCATATCTAGACCAGACTCCGAGGTGGGTGGAGCAGAGGTGGAAATTCACCTGGTTAGGTCAGCGGTGTCCGGTCTTAGAGGGGTCAGGGGCCACACCTGACCTCCAGTGTCTTGTGGAAGAGGCTCCAGCCTGTAGCAAGCCTGTCTACATTTTTTTTTTTTTTTAAGAAACCTGTTGCTGCAGCTTAGACATTTGGCCTCCCGTGCCTATGGGAGGAGATTCCTGGGGCTCTTATCTAGTGAAATGTTACTTGGAGCAGATATTTCCAGCTCTGGCTTGTTTTTCTGTCCCACAGCTTGTTCAGTTACCTCAAAGGGAGTTGCACGATTCTTACAGATAATTTTAGTTCACTTTGATTTTGCTTAAATGGAGGGGTAAAACCTACCGAGTGCCTTTTGTGTAGCGTGCCTCACACAGGTTGCATCTGGGGACAGTTGGGAATCAAAGCTGAGTGGGGAAATCCTGTCCCTTGAAAGTAATCCTTGCCCTTGGCCATAGCTGTCACATTCAGCTTGGTAATGATCGGGTTTGAGAGCCTTGGAAGAGGGGTATGGGGTTGTGTCTGGTGTTGCCGGTTTAGTGGCCTGAATAAAAAAAGCTTTGTGCTGGAAGGCGGTAGGTTTCTTAGGTATGACAAAAATAGAAAGGGAGCCAGTTTCTGAGGTTAGAGAACAGCGAGGGCGGACGTGGTAAACTGAAGTGTGAAGAGGGGGTGGACAGGTGAGAGACATAGAAGGACAGAATAGGGTCACAGAAGGGATGGGGAGCAGAGGAATTAAGAGACTCGGGAGACGGGAAAAATATTCTTCCCTTAAAAATAAAAGAGATCCGAATATTTTTGGTGGAGGTTACAAAGTAAGTGCCAAGAAAGGCAGGTGATGGTAGAATGGCAGACAGAAGTTCTAAGGCTGTCTTGTGGAACTTCACTTTAGAACTTCAGTTTTATTTGAAATCCCCTCTGCTACAAATTCACTAAATATCAACTTTCATAAGTATAAAGCTTTATGTTGAGTGCTCCTAAACTTGCCCTCATTTGATCTTCATGATAATCTGTGTTCAAAGTTAAGAGTGAATAATTCCCATTTTTCGGATGAGTGTTCTCATCTGTTTTGAGGTTCAAACTTGAATTCTGAAGTTTCTGAATTTTAGTTCCTCTATACAAGGTACTTCATTATTAATTTACAGAATTTGCCTATTAGTTCAGATGTCCATACAGCCTCGTCTTTCATTTAGTGGCAAAATGGTTGAATTCTGGGTTACTCTAGAAGAGATTAGAGCAGGGGTGGGCAAACTTTTTGACTCGAGGGCCACAATGGGTTCTTAAACTGGACCAGAGGGCCGGAACAAAAGCATGGATGGAGTGTTTGTGTGAACTAATATAAATTCAAAGTAAACATCATTACATAAAAGGGTACGGTCCTTTTTTTTTTTAGTTTTATTCATTTCAAACGGGCCGTAGTTTGCCCACGGCTGGATTAGAGCATACTGGATTAATTTCCTAACAAGCAAGGGCTAGGGGAAGTTCTTTACCAGTTTAGCACTCTTTTTTCCTATTATTCCTATGTTTCTCTTAAGATTTTGAAGGGTTCAGGGAGGTGATGAGGGTGGAGTGAAGTAATATCTATAAACTACTTATTTAGCTTTTATACTGTAGTATACTAAGTGCTTTATATTCATGATCTTATTTAATTCTTCCAACAATCCCATGAGGTAGTTTTATGTGGTCTTTTTACAGGAGAGGACATTCGAAACTTCAGAATGTAATCATTGTATCCCCACTGACTTCTAATTTTAAAATGTTTTTATTATTAAATATTTTAAGCATATGAAAAATATAGTAATGAATACCATTATACCCACCATCCAGCTTTATCTTTTTTTAATTATGTTTTTTAAAATAAATTTTTATTGATTTCAGAGAGGAAGGGAGCAGGAGAGAGAGAGAAACATCAATGATGAGAGAGAATCATTGATTGGCTGCCTCCTGCATGTCCCCTACTGAGCATTGAGCTCATAAACTGGGCATGTGCCTTTGACCAGAATTGAACCCAGGACCCTTCACTCCGAAGGCCGATGCTCTATCCACTGAGCCAAATCAGCCAAGGCCAGCTTTATATTATGTTGCCATGTTTGTTTTAGACTCTTTTTTTTTTTTTTTTTAAGGGCAAAAACAGAATTGAAGCTCTTTTGTCCTCTTGCCCATTCCTCTTCCCTTCCCACTACCAGAGGTAACCACTATCCTGAATTTGGTGTTTCTTATTCCTTTGCATGTTTTTATAATTTAATGATATATGTATATGGTATTGTTTCTTTAACAAGTTGCAAGAAAAAAATGGGGATGCTATAGATTAAAACACAAGATGTATCAGTCAATTGCAATGTATGGACCTTATTTGGATACTGATTTTTTAAAATCTTTAAAAAATATATGACATAAAATAACTAAATCTGAACCAGATATTTTATGATAAGGAATTCTTGTTATTTACAGATGAAATGATGTAATGCCTGGGATTTGCTTCAAAATAATCTAGTAAATGGGGGAGTGGATGGGGTTAGATTAGCGATGGTTTGGTTGATGGTAGTTGTTGGGCCTGAGTGATGGTATTTGGAGTTCATTATGCTATTATGTTATTTTTGTATGTGTATTAAAATGAGTAACTAAAATTATGAAGAGAATGATTTGTGCAGGTTAAAAATTATACTAGAGGCCCGATGCATGAAATTTGTGCATGGATAGGATCCCTAGGCCTGGCCAGTGATCAGGGCCGATCTGTGGGGCAACTGGTGGGGCGATGAGGGGAGGTGCGGCGGGGGGGAGGCTCCCACTGGCACCCTCCTTGGCTGGCCTGGCGCCGCCTGCTCGCTGACTGGCCCTGCCCCCCAATTGCCTTGCCTTGCTGCCGCCACCAGTCTCCTCCCTCTGTGGGGCGACCGGTGGGACGATTGGGGGGTCCCTGCTGGAACCCACCTTGGCTGGCCTGGGGTCTGCTGGCTGGGGGCAGCTCCTGCATTGAGTGTCTGCCCTCTAGTGTCAGTGCATGTCATAGTGACCAGTCGTTCCACTGGTCGATTTGCATATTAGGCTTTTATTATATAGGATGGTATTGTTTTGCATGCTTTTGCTCCCAGCCCTTTTGGAACATTCTATGAGAGAAGCTCAGAAGAGCCAACTTCGTGGCTCTGGATGTCGTATGGCATAGAAATTGATATTGTCAGTGGTTGTGAAGGATATTGGGCCTTTGTGTGCGCAGTAATGATTGTGTGTTTTTCCTGTGAGGTTTGGCTGCATTCAGGGATATTACTGATGTTCTTCCATTCAGCTGGGAAATCAAGGAAGTCTGTGATAATAAGGTGGCTTAAATTATTTTTTTCCACGGCACCAAAATCCTCATTAGTGTCCATATCTTTCATGTCTATAAAAAGGTGTAGTGAATTTAGAGGGCTCTGCCATTTGCTGACCAACCCTGGGCAAGTCTATTACAAAGGTGGTAGAAAAAACACACACAAGAAAAAACATTGCCTTTGGAAATAGACCTTAGTTTGGATCCTTGCTCTAGCATTCTTAGTTCTCTGTACTTGGTTGAGTTACTTTATGACTTTGAACTTTAGTTTTCCAAGAGTGAAAATATATTGAACTCTTCATTTGGTCAAGCAGGTGCTGGGAGTAGGGGCTCAGAAAGGGCTTCTCAGAAATGTAGCTGCTTAACTCCAGTGTCTGTGATACTTGTGCTTGACAACTACAAACTTTATGTAAAAAAGAAATTTCCAAAAGTCAACTTTTCTTCTGCCTAAAAAAATAATGTTATAAAAACTCAGTCACTGGGCAGAGAAATTACTTTTCTCTTTATTGAGGAACCTGCTCCAGTGCCTGGAACTCTCACAACAATTGTTGGTAAAATCAGAGAAAAAGTCTTAGCTCTACGTATATTTTTTTAATTAAAATATATTTTTATTGATTTCAGAGAGGAAGGGAGAGGGAGAGATAGAAACATCAATGATGAGAGAGAATCATTGATCAGTAGCCCACAACCTGGGCATGTGCCCTGACCGGGAATCGAACCATGACCTCCTAGTTCATAGATAGACACTCAACCTCTGAGTCACACAACAGAAACCGTAGTTTCTTTGATAAGACCTGTGTTATAGAATTAAGTTGAGGGTTAAATTAGAGCTGTAAATGTCTCTCAGTGTCTGATTTATAATAGGTACTTAATATTTCTTTCCTTTCTGTCCCACCTCATTTCTAAGATAAGTTTAATTAGTTCCTTCTTTCTTTTATTTATTACCCCCTTAGTTTTATTATCTTAAGGTGTTCAACATAATGATTTGACATATGTACATATTGCCATATGATCTATATATATGCTAGGTGTACCAGTTAATAATGCGGATTTTATAATCAAAGAAAAGACTATAATTTCAAGAGAAACATCAAAAGTGTTTCATTCAAAGTAATGTCCATCGCTAGCTACACATTTCCCCCATCTTTCAGGTAATTTGTGGATACTGTCCCAATAGAACTTTTCTTATTTTGAAGCAAACCAGAGACCCAATTTTCCACTTCTTCGTACATTTTGAAGTGCTGCTCAGTGCGTGTGCCATCGATAGGAACAAGTAGTAATCTGAAGGAGCAAGGTCTGGTAAATATGGTGGGTGGGTTAATACTTCCCAGGCAAGATCTTTTAACGTGTCTTTAGTCGGTTTTGAAGTGTGTGATGGTGCGTCATCATGAAGCAAAATTACTTTGCCGTGTCTTCTGGCCCATTCTGGCCATTTTACGATCAAAGGGTGGTTCAAATTGATTACTTGTTGTTGGTAGCGATCAGTATTAACGGTTTCACCTGGTTTTAGAAGCTCATAATACACCACACCTTCCTGATCCCACCAAATGCAGAGCATTGTCTTCTTTCCGAAGCGATTTGGCCTTGCAGCTGATGTTAATGGTTGACCTGGATCAACCCATGATTTTGTGCGTTTGGGATTCTCAAAATAAATCCACTTTTCATCGCCAGTCACAATTCCATGCCAAAAAGACTTCCTTTCTCGCCGTTGAAGCAACATTTTACTGATGACTTTTCATTTTTCCATTTGTCTTTCATTCAGTTGATGTGGCACTCATCTTCCTTCCTTTAAAATCTTTCCCATTGCTTGTAAACGATCGGAAATTGTTTGCTGAGCAACATTTAATCTTTCTGCAAGTTGTTTTTGAGTTTGACATGCATCTTCATCCAATGATGCTTGTAATTGTTGGTCTTCAAACTTTTTCGGTTGACCTGGACGTTTTTTGTTTTTCACATCGAAATCATCACTTTTAAAGCATTTAA
>NW_005370065.1:940773-949875 GCF_000412655.1 Myotis brandtii
ACCTTCAGCAAATTTGACATATGAAGTTTTGAAGCTTGTCAGTACAACAAAATAGCATACATATCAAATCGCATATATATCAACATATGTGTAATTCCATCTATTGAAAAAATCCGTATTATTAACTGGTACACCTAGTAAAAGCCTAAACGACTGATGACTAGTCGCTATGATGTGCACTGACCACTAGGGGGCAGACGCTCAATGCAGGAGCTGTCTCCTGGTGGTCAGTGTGTTCCCATAGCAGGAGTGCTGCTCAGCTGATGGAAGGGCGCCTCTGCTGATCGGGACTGACTGGGCACAAGCCTGCAGCAGGTGCAGCAGGGCCGGGATGAGCGCGAGTGGCAGGCAGGAGCAGCAGGCAGTGTTGGATTGCCGGTTTTGGCCTGATTGCTGCAGGCCACGCTGAGGGATCCCATCGGTGCACAAACCCATGCACAGAGCCTCTAATTATAAAATAAGTTTAGTTAACAACATCACCTCACATAGTTACAGTTTTTTTCTTGTGATGAGAACTTTTAGGATATATTCTCTTAGCAATTTTCAAGTATAAAATCAGTGTTGTTAATTATAATCACCATGCTGTGCATTACATAGGTCCCTTTTAATTCTGAAATTCTGAAATTCCTTCCCTTCTATCTCTTTCTCTGGTACTTTATTGTCCATACCATTTTACATTTTTTCATAGTAGTGTGTAATTTTAAATGTTGTCTCCCTGACAAGATTATACATTCTTTGAGTGTAGAAGTCATATCTTTATTTCTTAGAAATTTTATAGAGACATATTATCTAGCACAGTGCTGTGTGATGATAGTAACTCAGAAAATGTTTTCTGTAAGAATGTATGAACTAAAGCTAAAATTCCAGGTGTGGTTTGGAGGGAAGTGGGGTAGGCAAAATTCACAGTAAAAAGGCTATCACAAATTTCCCAGATTATTGAGTTTAGTGTTTAATTATTTCTTATAGCGTTTCAGATGTTTATGTGAAATATGTAAAATATTAGCTTTCTCTCATTTTCCCCATTAGAAAATAATTATAGATCATATTCATCATTAGCTGTTTAAAAACTAGGTTTTAGTTAAACTAATAATATATATTCAGGTGGAAAAGTAAAATGATATCAAAATCTCCCCTTGACCTCTCTCAATCAGGTTATAGCAGTCATCAAATTTGTTTGCATTTTTTTCTATTTTTGCGTCTATGTATCTATTGAAATGAGACTTTTGTATGTGTGGTCATGAGTAACTTTTAGATCTTGGTGGAATCTTAGACATTGCCTGGTCCCCTTTTCCATCCCTTCCCCGTTTTAATGATTAAGTGGTTTGCCTAAATTATTATAACTGGTTAGTGACAGAACCAGGACTATAACCCAGGTTTTTAGACTCCTAATCCAGGATTCATCCTACTAGAGCAGCAGTTCTCAACCTGTGGGTCTCGACCCCTTTGGGGGTCAAACGACCCTTTCACAGGGGTCGCCTAAGACCATCGGAAAACACATATATAATTACATATTGTTTTTGTGATTAATCACTATGCTTTAATTATGTTCAATTTGTAACAATGAAATTGGGGGTCACCATAACGTGAGGAATTAAAGGGTCGCGGCATTAGGAAGGTTGAGAACCACTGTACTAGAGCATATAAATGATATCCTTAAGAAAGCACAAATTGTTGGAACAAAACTAGTTCTTTAGTTGCATAATTTTTCCTCTAAAGGTTTTTCTTTTATATTTTGACTCAAAATTTAACTTTCTGTTATTTAAAAAAATCAAGATGAAAAATAATAGATGGAGCACCTTAAAAGCATAATACAGTTGACTTTGTAATTAGCAGAGTTGAAAGTGATGAGAAGATCCTCTAATTTTCTTTGTACCTTCAGGAAGGTGGGAGTCAATCATTTTGACAAGTCACCTGAAAGGAACAGCTAGCAGGAGCTGAAACCTTTTTCCATTTGGTCTTGTGGCAAAGGCAGAGATCACGCCAGCAGCTCCACACAGTATGGAAGACAATTCTTATATTCTTAATTAAAAAAATTTTTTTTGAAAGTAATATGTTTGTTTTCTAAAAAGTGTAAACTATGAAAATCCAAACATTTTACATATTATATTTGTATTGTTTGTATATTGTGGATATTATTCAATGATAGTATATACAGATTGCATTGTATTTTTAAATACAGTAGTCCCCACTTGTCCGCAGGGGATATGTTCCAAAACCTCCAGTAGATGCCTGAAACTGCTGGTAGTACTGAATCTTACATATACTATATTTCTTCCTATATATGCATACATTGTCACTTAATGGGAAGTACTTTACAGCTTCTCTTTGGCATATATGAATTGCCAGCATTTCTACTCTTGCTCTTTGGGGCCATTATTAAATAAAATAAGGGTTATTTGAACATAAGCACTGAAATACCATGACAGTCCTTCCAATAACCTACTAAGTGACTAATGAACGGTAGCATAAAGAATGTGGATATGCTGGACAAAGGTATAATTCACGTTCTGAACAGGACAGAGTGGGAAGGTATGAGGTTTCATCACACTACTCAAAACTTAAGAATTATTTCGGGCCCTAACTAGTTTGGCACAGTGGATAGAGCATTGGCCTATGGACTAAAGGGTCCCAGGTTTGATTCCAGTCAAGGGCACATGCCCAGGTTACGGGTTCAACCCCCAGTAGGGGGTGTGCAGGAGGCAGCCGATCAATGATTCTCTCTTATCATTGATGTTTCTGTCTCACTCTCCCTCTCCTTTTCTCTCTGAAATCAATAAAAATATATTTTAACAAAAACAGAATTATTTCGGGAAGTTTCCATTTAATAATTCCAAAACAGAATTATTTCGGGAAGTTTCCATTTAATAATTTAGAACCTCGATTAACCTCGTGTCTGAAACTGGGTAACTGCAACTGTGGAAAGCAAAACTGCAGATAAGGGGAGACTACTGTAGTTTAAAATATCCATAGCATGAATATACCATGATTTTACTTAACTGATGTCCTGGTGATGGGCATGTAGATTGTTCAATATTTAGCTATTTTGAGTAATGCTGCTTTGGATATCCTTGTAAATGTATCCATGTGCATTTGTATAGGTATTTCTGTAGAATAAACTTCCAGAAGTGAAATAGCTGGGTAAATTGGTATTGCCAAGATACTATCCACAAAATACTGTGCTGGCTTACACTCTCACTGACAGAGTATGAGAGTGCTTTTTTGCACATCCACACTAACCTAGATTATTATGTCTTAATTTTTACCATATTTATAGGGGGGAAAGTATCTCATCGTTCTAATATGTATTTCCATGATTCTGATAAAGTTAAATATCTTAAAATTGTTTTCCATATTACAAGTCACAGTGTAAAGAATTTGAAATGTTAGGACACTACCACTCTATAGAGCAGATTGGAGTTGGTATGAAGAGTATTTCCTGTTCCTCAGTGAACCTGCCTCTTATTTCTCCAGATATGATGTGCCCATTGGTGCCCTCTAGGGGTTCCTTGGATGAGGATGTATTGGATGACTCCTTGCTGGACCTGAGTGAAGGAGAAGAAGATGATGGCCATTTCAGCTTCACAGAGGAAGAGATAGAGAAGTACTTAAGGGATGATGATCTATCAGATGAGGATGAGGAAAATTCATTGGACAGCCGTGGACCAGTAGCTGAGACTCCTGGCCTCTTCAAATTACCTCAGAGTACATTAGTTGGTCAGGGACCAACTCCTGCAAAACCATTAAACAGACCCTTTGCACTAGAAAAGAATCTTGTAAAATTAACAGTTGTTGCACCATTTAATCCAACAGCTTGTGATGTTGTGCTTAATAAGGACAAGACTGATACACCCAAAGATATTGAAAAACCCTCCTCCCTTGGAGAAGGGATGAGAGAAGATGGTCTTAGCCCAAAAAAGAGCAAACTTTGCACTAATTCTGAAGGGATCATCCCCAATAACTCTTCCTGGGATGGGCCCTCGCTCCCTTCTCCTTCAAGTAATAACTTTCAACAAACTGTCCGTGAAAAAAGTATGCCTGATAGTAAGAAACCTACACCTATAATCACTCAGATCTTGGACCATTCAGAGACTCCTCATTTAGGGTCATCCTGGAGAAATGGATCACATAAATCAAGTTGTGAAATGAAGTTTCCAGTTGTTTCCAGTTCATCAAACAAAGTAAGTATATTTTTTCAAGATGAAGAGAAAAATAAAATGATTTTCATTCAGAAGCTGTATAGCAGCAGAGCTTTGTATTCAGACAAATTGGCGTTTGAATCCTGTCTAGCACCATGACTTTGGACAGATTATGTAGCCTCTCTGTTCCCTCACATTTCTTTTTATTTTTTATATTTTTATTGATTTCAGAGAGGAAGGGATAGAAACATCAATGATGAGAGAGACTCATTGATTGGCTGCCTCCTGCACGCCCACACTGGGGATTGAGCCCGCAACCCTGGCATGTGCCCTTACCAGGAATCGAACTGTGACTTCCTGGTTCATAGGTCAATGCTCAACCACCGAGCCACAATGGCTGAGCCCTCACATTTCTTATTTAAAAATTGGAGTAAATAATATTTCATGGTAGAGTAAAGTGTAATTGTGTATTTGCAGTGACATTCATGATATCAAATTACCATTTATTAGATAATTACTAAGTTGATGATTATTTTAGTATTATTTTTCCTTTGGGCTTCAGCCTAAGTCTCAATCTTTGGTTATCTATAATAATAAAAGTGTAATATGCTAATTAGACCAGACGTCCTTCCAGTCGAAGCTGGGGCTGCTAGGGAAGCCCGGGTTCTGGGTGCCAGAGGGAAGCCAGTGCCGGCAGCCGGGGGAAGGAAGGCCTGCTCTTGCATGAATTTCGTGCATCGGGCCTCTAGGATTGCTATATTAAATATAGTACCAGCTCTGAGTCAGCCTCAGAAGAGCTGAAAAATCTGGGGCAATTTACTTAACCTCTTTGAGCCTGATTCACTTTCTTCCAAATGGGTTTAATAATCCCTGCTGCTTAGGGTTCTAAGCCTCCCCCCACTTTAAGATTGCAGTCACTATCTCATTTAAAGCAGCTATTATAGTGCCTGGTACACAGTGGGATACGGATATGCCTCTGAGGCCTTTAGTTCAAGAGTATTTCCATACACGGTATACTGTCATTTTCTTGTTACTAAGAACCATCTTTCCTTTTGCATTTCTTTTGCTCTGAAAAAAAGGATGTTCTTGACAAGGATTCTGGGAAGCTGAAAGTTCCTGAGAGAATAGGCAAAGTCATTCCCGTTCTGCAAGCCAAAACAAGGTAACCCCATAGAATGAAAGGGCAATATGCAAATTAACCATCACTCCATCACAAAGATGGTGGCTCCCAGTCCTGAGTCCCCCATTCCGGGGGGTGGGGAGGGCTGAGAGTGGGCAGCGTGAGCGGCCTGGTGGAATGCTTGCTTCACCGCCGTGGTGATGAGGCAAGTGTTCCACCCCAGCTGTGGAGGGCCTCTGGGCGGTGGGTGGGGAGGGGGCGGTGGGGAATGCTTGCGTCGTCGCCCCAGTGTTCTGCGCCCATCCACAGATGGGCCTCTGGGCCACGGAGAGCCTCTGGGCAGCAGGCGCAGAGCGGCCAGGCCCCACAGAGAGCTACTGGCACACGGATTTGTGCGCAAGGCTACTAGTAGTGTAACGAAATATTCTGGTTTCTTCCTCAGTTTCCCTGTAGTATGGAAAAAACCCTGAGTAAGCATACTTGAAGTTCTAGCACCACATATTAGTGTGACGTTGGGCAAGTCAATCTCTGACTCATTTTGTCAATAAAATGAGGCCAATGATGCCTTCTCCACTACCTCACAGGATAATTTTGAAGAATAAAAAAAGACATATTAGTGAAAGTACTTTATAAATGTAAGATTTCTTTTCCTGTGTATGGGCAAGTCTGGTCACAGATATGGTAGGAGGTTAGAATAATTTTTAGCAAAAATGTTAAAATATAACTGTAGAAAATCATTTAGTCATACAACTGTCTTGGGGAAAAATTCTTATAGAGGTTGCAGATTTGGGTCACCTTTTCTTTTTCAATCTATGCTTTTGTTGCCAGGAGATGGCAGTGTCTCCACATGGGCCTTTTTAATTAGCAAAGCTGTTCTTTAGGTTGGGTCACATTGGCTTCCTTACAATGATATTTTAAAAATATATATATTTTATTGATTTTTCACAGAGAGGAAGGGAGAGAGATAGAGAATTAGAAACATCGATGAGAGAGAAATATCGATCAGCTGCCTCCTGCACACTCCCTACTGGGGATGTGCCCGCAACCAAGGTACATGCCCTTCACTGGAATCGAACCTGGGACCATTGAGTCCTCAGGCTGACGCTCTATCCACTGAGCCAAACCAGTTAGGGCCTTACAATGATATTTTAAAAAATTTTGATTATACAGGTATTCTGCTTTTGAAATTTTAAAATATTAAAAATAAGGCTTAAGTCCCTTTTCTGTTTTTTTTTCTTTTGTTTGCATAATTTGAGGGAAACATTGTTAATTGCTCATAATGGAAATTATACCAAAGAATATAAGTCAGGCTTCTTGGAACAGTAATAACTTGACTATGGCAATATTCTCATCTATAGACTCCTCAGTATAGTGCAATCAGTATGAGTAAGGGCCAGACGTTGTTCTTGCCAAGGTCACCAATTTTCTAATTGCCAGATCCATTTGGTTCTTTTCTGTGTTTATCACATTCAGTTTTTTGTGGCTCTATGAAGTTAGCTATTTCCTGACTAACCTTGAATTACTCAACAAATGCTTTTTTTCCTAGGGACTAAGTTGTCTTCACTTTCCTATGCTTGTTAACAGGAGGTTGTTAACCTTCTCTTCTTTTTTCTCTCAGCTCCATACTTGATTTCAGCTTTGTATGACTAACACTATCTTATGTCACTGAGTCTTAGAGTATTTTGCCTCTGAAATTTAGTTGTTCTAATTGATCAGCAGTATATATCTTCTGTCAATAAAACACTATACTCATAATTCTAATGGACTGTTTTTCCTCCTGGTTTGCTTTGTTCCAGGACTAATGTTTCGACGTTTTCACAATCAGATCTAGAACGGAAGAAGCAAACTTACGTCAGGAGTGTTTTTGCTCATATAAAAGACTCAGTGGATTCTAACCAAGGTAACATGGTAACCAAAAATGGCATGTACCGATGTGATGGCACTGTTTTTCCAGTATAATATCACTTAATTTTCTTAGATTGGTGAGAAAGATAACTTCCTTACCCCAAAATTTTCACTTCAGGGGATGCCTAATCAGATAATCCTGAAAGTGGCTGAGCTAACCTTAACAAGGGCTCCAAAGAGACTCAGACCAGTACATGAAAAGTACGTTCCCCATGTTTGAGGGGTATAACCAGACCTATACCTTTTTGCCAGGGATTTGTTTTTTGTCTGAAAAACAGTAGAAGTGGATGACCAGGCACTGCTTAGTAATCATTGATTTTTATTTGGAATTATTTCCCTATTGTCTTTAGCATTTAAACGTAAAAAAGCAGGCATTTCAAATTACATCCTGCATCATGCCATCTGAATAAAAACTCTTGAAAGACTCTGACTACCTTCCCAACCCTTCAAGCTGAGTCATCCCTAGTTAAAACCTATTTGCAAACCAAAATGGCTAGACTTTTTCTTTACCCCCATTCATCCTGAACTATTGGCTGATGGGAAAAAACTCCTAAAGGGAAATTGGGCTGTACTGAAGGTGCAGAAGTTAGAGAGATACTTACAAAATAATTCCTTCTCAGAAAAGATCCATATTTTGTCATCTTTGTGTCTTTCTCTATTTGGCAAACCTATCTCGAGTACTTTCAGTGGTGCTAATTTTGAAGATTAGGGATCGTAAACTTAAAGAGAAGTGAGGTAGAGTCTTAGCCCTCTGGGAATTAATAGCCTAGAGAAGGAAAAGATAATTACATTGCAATATTGATTAGTGCTCTAATATAATTATGTATAAAGTGCAGTAGGAGCAAGGAAAGAGCCCTTCTGTTTGTGTTTGGGGAGAGTGGAAGATGGGAGAAGGAAGATGCTCTAGGTAGGCTCTACAGAGAAGATAATTAGTTCAGTTACTCTAAGGTCACTAGAGAGGGTTTTAGAAGAATTTTTGGCCAAAGATCAGAGGGAGTCTCCCCTATCTTTGACAAAACTTGAATAATTAGTGAGTTTTTCTTTTTTTGTTTTATAAGGCTATGAGTGAAAGGTTTAGAACTGTTGAGACATCAGTCAAAAGAATTTTTTATTCCAGGTCATTTTATTTTATTTATTTATTTGTTTATTTATTTATGTTAATACTCACTAGAGCAGTGGTTCTCAACCTTGGCTGCACATTAGAATCACCTGGGAATCTTTTTAAAATCCTGATTTCTGGGCCTCATCCTCCAGAAATTCTGTTTCTTTGTTACTAATGTTGTGGCCAACATTAGTAACAAAGAAACAGAATTTCTGGAGGATGAGGCCCAGAAATCAGGATTTTAAAAAGATTCCCAGGTGATTCTAATGTGCAGCCAAGGTTGAGAACCACTGCTCTAGACCTTTCTTACCTTAGACAAGTGACCACATTTTTAAGCTTTGGTTTCCTTACATATAAAATAAGAACGAAGGTGTTTAATCTCACAGAATTGCAAGGGTCAAATGAGAAATATTTGTGGAAGTACTTCCTAAGCTGAAATAGGCTATGTAGCCAGAAAAAGTACAAGACATTGTTTTGAATGACCTCTGAAACAATGCTGGTATTTATGAGGACTTGAAAGAGACTGAACAGGGATGAATGTGCCAATTCCAGGTAACTAATCTGGTTAGACGGTTACAGGTGGCTCTTTGTTTTTCAGTCATAAGATGGTGACCTGCAAAACCTGTTGGCAATTTAAATCACATCATTAAAAACTGGCCAACTTTTTCCAATAGGAATAATGATGTCATTTGGAAATATACTTTAGACAACCATTCGGCATCAAATAAATAAGTGGTTCTCAACCTTGGCTGCACATTAGAATCACTTGGGAATCTTTTTAAAATCCTGATTTCTGGGCCTCATTCCAGAGGAATGTGCAGCCAAGGTTGAGAACCACT
>NW_005370065.1:960126-968049 GCF_000412655.1 Myotis brandtii
TTTTTCTTTGTTAAATGGCACTTAAATATATAAAATAATAAATATCAATATAAATCTTTGTTTTACTATGGTTGCAAATATCAAAAAATTTCTATATGTGATATGGCACTAGAGTTAAGTTAGGGTTTTTTAAAATGCTGACACGCCGAGCTCAAAAGGTTCGCCATCACTGTTCTAGTTCAAAGGTTGATGCTCAACCACTGAGCCTTGCCAGTTGGGCTCATTTTATCAATAATGTATATATTATTAATACAGGATATAATATAATTCATTCTTTAACTCCATTATTGTAATGTAGGTCTAATCTCTCTTTAGTTTAGTGCCACCTAGTTCTTCAATAGCATTTACAAAGAAGTGCCAACCACTATGAAATCCCAGCTAATGGAAAACTTTGTATGAAATAAGTTCTTAGAGTAGAAAAGGACCATTAAGATCTTCTCTTTAATCTCCTAACACATAATTCTGTTTCCTGTATCTTTGCCAAGTGACCATTCAGCCTTTGCTTAGAGTTCTAATAATGCAAAACTCATTACCTCATGAAACAGGCCGTTCATTGATTAGAAAATTGTTAGAAAGTTATTCCTTACATTGAGCCAAACTCTGCCTTCCTGTAATTTCCAGTGGTAGTTCCTAGCCCTGCCCTCTGGGATCACAAAAAATAACTGCTCTCTTCCATTTATGTAATATATTTTAAGGATCTTTGCCTGTTAAATATCTCAAATTAAGATTTTTAATGATTACAAAGTATAACTTGTTATTCCATCTTGGGTAATTAGGTTGTGTTTATTTTCATTAGCAATGCTGCAGTGAACATTCTGGTCAAGAAATGTTTATGTACAGCTCTTATATCTATAGGACGAATGCATAGAAGTGGAATTGCTGGGTAAAGCGCATAAACATTTTTTAAAACTTTTGATGCATGTTACCAGATTGTCCTGCCCTCCCCAATTGTATTTTATTTTACTGTCACCAATTTGATAGGTAAATTTCAATAAATTTTCTTGTAATACTTAGCTTGAACACTTTTCTTATGTTTATTGGCGATTTATATCTAATCATAATTTTTTTTGAATCATTTATTGCAAAGTTCAAGCTGAGAGCTGTGAATTTACTACATCCATTTAAAGTAAATAACTTATATGAAATACAGATCTGGCATAGATATAAGATGTGAAAATCAAAATTAATGTCTTGAACCTATATATTTCATTTGCTCACAAACTTGCACACACTAATATTCTGCAAAGAAGACAACTACAACAAAAGAAAAACTTCCCTTTTGCAAATAAGACCAAAAGCATCCCTCCAAAGAGGACAAATTAATCATAATTTCTTAAAATCATCTAGTATTTATACTATATTCCAATTTCCTTGTTTTTCCAAAACGCCTCTTGTAAATTATTAAAACGGGATCTAATTAAGGTTTAACTGTTGTCCGGAACCATGTGCACTGCAATATACTGGGCAGGCTTGCAGGTTGCCTGCGCCAGCTGCCAGGTGAGCTCAGAGAGGAGCCCGTCTGGTACCGAGGCATGGGGCACATTGGTATTCACCACAAACATCAGTGAGGACTGGGGCCATGCACCAAGATGTGCCTGTGTCTCTCTCCTTAGTCTCTCTTAATCCAGGTCACCTTTTTAAAAAAATATATATTTTTATTAATTTAAGAGAAGAAGGGAGAGGGAGAGAGAGACAAACATCAATGATGGGAGAGAATCATTGATCTGCCACCTCCTGCACGCCCTCTAGTGGGGATCAAGACCGTAACCCAGGCATGTGCTTGACCCAGAATTGAACTGTGACCTCCTGTTCATAGGTCAATGCTCAACCACTGAGCTGCACCAGCCAGGCCAGGTCACTTGTTTTGTAGATTGCCCCACATTTTGAATTGTGTTTGTTTCCCTTTTTTGGTGTCATTTAACTTGGTCATCCATCCCCTATATTTATTGTAAACTGGAAGTTGGGTTTAGAAGATGGATTAGATTCAGATTAAGAATTTTTTTTTTAAGGCAAGGAAAGGTTCTTTTTGTGTTTTTTTTTAAAATATATTTTATTGATTTTTTACAGAGAGGAAGGGCGAGGGATAGAGAATTAGAAACATCGATGAGAGAGAAACATCGATCAGCTGCCTCCTGCACACTCCCTACTGGGTATGTGCCCGCAACCAAGGTACATGTCCTTGACTGGAATCAAACTTGGGACCCTTGAGTCAGCAGGCCGACGTTCTATCCATTGAGCCAAACTGGTTAGGGCGAGGTTAAGAATTTTTTTGGCTGGAATAATTCACAGGTACTGTTGTGTATTTATCCTGTATCAAATTAGGAGGTACCACCTAATGACAGGTATTTCCACTAATAGTGATGTTAAGTTTAATCGCTTTGTTAAAGTGTTAATTGAAACATTTCTCCATTGTAAGGTACATTATTCCCTTTGTAATTAGTAAATCATCCGTGGAGTGTGCTTTGGTACCATTCAAATATTCTGTTCCACAATTATTCACCAAAGGTTTGAGCATTCATTGATGATCCTTGCCTGAATCAGCCACTACACAGAGAATTGGATAGAAAATATTCATTTTCTAAATATATCATTTTTCTACAATTTGTTAGCTGGCATTCTTCTATGTAGATTTTTTAGTATCACCTTTACCTCATGGATTTATTATTTGTTTTTGAAAAGGTTTTATTATATACAGAGGGGATGGGACTCAGTCCTTGACTGTTGCCTTCCTCATTACTATAAGGAGGTTGCTGAGCTCCTCTCTCTTCTTTTTGGCCCAGTTTTGTGTCCCCACCCAACTTCAGGGTCTGTTTGTCCATGGAGAACTTGAGCAGCTTTATGGTGGATTGTTATCGAGGGCAAAGCCACATACCCCTCAGATCATGGCCCACATGAACTTGGTGTGCTTGGTAAGGTACTCCTGGCTGCAGCTGTGCCTCGCCTTGTTCATGTTCCTAGTTACCGTGTGGCTTTTTTTTTTTTTCAATATATTTTATTGATTTTTTACAGAGAGGAAGGGAGAGGGACAGAGAGCTAGAAACATCAATGAGCAAGAAACATTGATCAGCTGCCAGCAGCTGTGCCTCGCCTTGTTCATGTTCTTAGTTACGGTGTGGCTTTTTTTTTTTTTTCCCAATATATTTTATTATTTTTTACAGAGAGGAAGGGAGAGGGACAGAGAGCTAGAAACATCAATGAGCAAGAAACATTGATCAGCTGCCTCCTGCACACCCCCCACTGGGATGTGCTCGCAACCAAGGTACATGCCCTTGACTGGAATTGAACCCGGGACCCCTTCAGTCCTCAGGCCGACGCTCTATCCACTGAGCCAAACTGGCCAGGGCCGTGTGGCTTTTTTGAGGCTCATGGACATGGGGTGGTGCAGAGCCATGGCTACTGCTCTTTATTGCTGTTGCCACTGAAAGGCCCACATTGCATAGAACCCCTTATGGATTTTTTAAAAAAACGTGTTATAACCAGTGCATTTTTTTTATTTGTCCCAGATTTGACCAATAGGAACTCCTTTAAGTGGGCTCCTGTGTCTTCTGACATAACCCCATTACTCTTTTTTTTTAATTGTGATAAGAAAACAACATTTATCATTTTAAGTATACAGTTCAGTATGTTATGTTTATTCACATTGTTGTGAAACATATCTAGGACTTTTTATCATGCAAATCTCAAACTCCCTACTCATTAAAAAACAACTAGGCTTCCCTCCCTACTAAAGAGTCCCTAATAACCACCATTCTACCTTATTTCTATTAATTTGACTACTCTAATTACCTCATATAGAATCATACAGTATTTGTCTTTTTATGAATGACTTATTTCACTTGGCGTAATGTCCTCAAGGTTCATCCATGGTGTAGCATGTACCAAAATTTTCTTCCATTTTATGGCAGAACTAGAGGCCTGGTGCACAAAATTCGTGCAAGGGGCTTGGCCCTTGAAGCCCCAGCTTCATCCAGAGGGTCATTCTGCTGTTCGGTCTAATTAGCATATTATCTCTTTATTATATCAGATAGTATTACATTCTATGTATATCCCACATTTTTTTTCCCATTCATCCTTCAGTGGACATTTAGGTTGCTTTTGCCTTGACTACAAATCAGTCAAGATTTGTACTAGATCAGTGCTGTGTTGTTGACCTATAGGCAACACATTTGCATTATTGCTTTCTATTTAATCTTTTTTTCCTTTTTATTTCCATTTTATTAATCCTAATATATAAAAACCCTGGGTCCGTCACGACCGGAGGCTCGACTAACCGGAAGTCAGTCCTACAGTCAGCGCTGGGTTGCCGTGGTGACCCAGCACTGACTGCTGAGGGGGCTGCAAATCAGGCCCAGAGAGAGGCCTGAAGGAAGAAGCAGGGTCTGATCTGTAGCCTCTGTGGCAGCTTGCCTCTCTCTTTCTCTCCTGCAGCTGGGCTTCCATTTCTCTCTAGGCCTCCATTGGGGCTGCTGATCAGCCCTGTCTTTCTGATCAGGCCCCGTTGATAGGCCCAGAGACACTGACTGGCAAAGAAACCAACCAATCAGAACCAAATCTGGGTGAAGTGTGAGGAGCCAATGGCTGCCTAGGAGGTGGAGCTTTTGACGCTGACTGGCATAGAAACTGACCAACCAGAACCAAATTGGCCAGCAGAGGGGGGCAGTTGGGGGGGACCAGGCCTGCAGGGGGAGGGCAGTTGGGGGCCATCAGGCTGGCTGGGGAGGGCAGTTGGGGGGACCAGGTTTGTAGGAGAGAGCAGTTGGGGGCGACCAGGCCAGCAGGGGAGGGCAGTTGGGGTTGACCAGGCTGGCAGAGGAGGGCAGGTAGGGGGGACCAGGCCTGCAGGGGAGGGCAATTGGGGGCAACCAAGCCTGCAGGGGAGGGCAGTTGGGGGCAACCAGGCCTGCAGGGGAGGGCAGTTGGGGCAACCAGGCCTGCAGGGGAGGGCAGTTGGGGCAACCAGGCCTGCAGGGGAGGGCAGTTGGGGGATTGTGAGAGGAATGTCTGACCGGCAGTTGGACATCACCTGAGGGGTCCCAGATTGGAGAGGGTGCAGGCTGGGCGAGGGGCACCCCCCCTCCAGTGCACGAATTTCATGCACCGGGCCTCTAGTCTATTCATAAAACCAGTAGCCTAGCCTTGGCTGGTGTTGCTCAATTGGTTGAGCATCGCCCCATGCACCAAAAGATCGTCAGTTTGATTCCTCGTTGGGACCTACCCAAATTCTGTGTTCATCCCTGGTCAGGGTGCATATGGGAGGCAACTGATTGATGTTTCTTTCTCACATCATTGTTTCTCTCTCTTTCTTCTTCTCCCTCTTTCTCTAAGATCAATGAAAAAGTATTTTATTTTTTAAAACATATCTTGATTTTTTCATGTCAATAAAGCCTTTTTTTTAAAAAATATTTTTATTGATTTCAGAGAGGAAGGGAGAGGGAGAGATAGAAATGTCAATGATGAGAGAATCATTGATTGACTGCCTCCTGCACTCTCCAAACTGGAGATCGAGCCCACAACCGGGCATGTGCCCTGACTGGGAATCAAACCAGTGACCTCTTGGTTCATAGGTCGACATTCAAACACTGAGCCATGCTGGCTGAGCTGAAAACATTTTTTTTTTTAAAAAAGAAGAAGAAAAAAGCAGTAGCCCACACCCCTATAGCACTTTTTTTTTCTTTCCTTCCCTCTTCATTCTTTACCCTGTACTTGGTATTTTTTTTATTGCATGGCATAGAGACATTGTGAATGCCTTTAAGTAACTGAGTTTAAGGATTTCCTGGAGAAAATGAAGATTATTAAATGCTCAACAACATAGCCAGGCCTCATAGTAAAAAAAATCAGCCATAGAGCCAGACTCCCTCAGAAATGGTGTCTTTGTTCCCTACATAGGTTTTCCCTGCTGATTTAGTGCTTCTGCTTTCTATTAGCTATCTTAAGTTCTGTTCCCTCGATCCCTGCCTCGTGTACTCTTCTCTCTTGTTCTCCTTGCCAAAGCTCACATTCACATTACAAAGAGAGTATCTGATTTATAAGCCAGGCCAGCTTATAAATTATTAGTCAGCTGAGAGAATCCTGTTCTTGGATCATGTGCCACACTTGATTGAGTAGGGTCATGTGGTGCCATATAAAACATGTCAGAAGGGCCATTGGCATAGCAAGTACTCAGCATTATCATTCCTTCTCCTCTAACAATTGACTCACTTTTAACTTATTAAGGACAGTTACTAGACTGGATTTCCCCCCAAACCAGTCAGCTACATATTTATAGATTAAGGTTTAGATGAATTGCTGATCTCATTCCTGAAATGTTGAGGTTTTTTTCCTCCTAATTTCATTCTTAGGTGAATTTCCTCCTTAGCCACAAAACAAAAGATAGCCTTCACCATCTTTTAGCCACAACTTAAAGTAAACTCATGGTACTAATTGTTAGTCCAAGAAAGCCCATCTGTTAAGAGACTGAAGGGAAGAGAAAATTCAGAATTTGAAACAAAAATGTTTCCATTCTTGTTAGCATGTCTAAATTTGGAGGAAGAAGAGATTGAAGCTTTGAGCTGGTCTTATGTTTGTTTTTTTTTTTACTTCACAAACTTTCCTTTTATTTATTTATTTTGCCGGGGATTTTTTTAAATCTTTATTGTTGAAAGTATTACATAGGTCCTCCTTTTTCCCCCATTTACCTCTTCCAGCCTGCTCCTGTCCTCCCCCTGCCCCCAGGCCCTCACCACCCCATTGTCTGTGTCCATGGGTTATTCAGATATGCATACAAGTTCATTGGTTGATCTCTTCCCACCCACCCTCCCCTACCTTCCCTCTGAGATTTAACAGTCTGTTCATGCTTCTATGACGCTGGGTCTTTTTTTGATCATCAGTTTTGGTTCATTAGATTCCACATATGAGTGAGATCATATGATACGTATCTTTTTTTTTTTAAATTTAAATTCTTTATTGTTTAAAGTATTACATATGTCTCCTTTTCCCCCCATTGACCTCTCCCCGGCCATTCCCACCCCCCAACACATGCCTTCACCCCTCCTACTGTCTGTGTCCATGGGTTTTGCTTATATGCATGGATATAAGTCCTTTGGTTGATCTCCTCCCCCGCCTCCCCCCTTCCCTCTGAGGTTGGCCAGTCTGTTGGATGCTTCTATGTCTCTGGATCTATTTTTGTTCATCAATTTATGTTGTTCATTATATTCCACAAATGAGTGAGATTATGTGATACTTATCTTTCTCCGACTGGCTTATTTCGCATAATGCTCTCCAGGTCCTTCCATGATGTTGCAAATGGTAAGAGTTTCTTCATTTTTAGAGCAGTGTAGTATTCCATTGTGTAGATATACCACAGGTTTTTAATCCACTCATCTGCTGATGGGCACTTAGGCTGTTTCCAAGTCTTATCTATTGTAAATTGCGCTGCTATGAACATAGGGGTGCATATATTCTTTCTGATGAATGTTTCAGGTTTCTTAGGATATATTCCTAGAAGTGGGATGACTGGGTCACATGGTAGTTTCATTTTTAATTTTTTGAGGAAACTCCATACTGTTCTCCACAGTGGCCCCACCAGTCTGCATTCCCACCAGCAGTGCACTAGGGTTCCTTTTTCTCCACAACCTTGACAACACTTGTCGGTTGGTTGATTTGTTGATGGTAGTCATTCTGACAGGTGTGAGGTGGTATCTCATTGTCATTTTGATTTGTATCTCTCGGATGGTTAGTGACTTTGAGCATTTTTTCATATGTCTCTTGGCTTCCTGTATGTCCATTTTGGAGACGTGCCTATTTAGGTACTTTACCCATTTTTTAATTGGATTGTTTGTCTTCCTTTTGTTAACACATTGTGGGTGGAACACGAGCATTCTCATGTTTTCATATTACACAGTGTTTTACGTAAATGTTAAAGGCACGCCTTAAAATTAAATACCC
>NW_005370065.1:968238-970660 GCF_000412655.1 Myotis brandtii
CCCTTGACCGGAATCGAACCTGGGACCCTTCAGTCCGCAGGCTGATGCTCTATCCACTGAGCCAAACCGGCTAGGGCCAAGCTAATATCTTTTTAAAGTATCATACTTTGTAAAACTTTTTTTGTACTCGTTCAGTAGAAACTTATCTGGCCACTGGGTAAAGCTAGCAATGTTCTTATGCCAGTACCAGGCTGTTTTGAGCACAGTGGCTTTGTAGTATAACTTGATATCTGGTGATTCCTCCAACTTTGTTGTTCTTTCTCAAGATTGCTGCAGCTATTCGGAGTCTTTTTTGGTTCCATGTACATTTTTGGAGTGTTTGTTGTACATCTGTGAAATATGCCATTGGTATTTTAATAGGGATTGCATTGAATCTATAGATTGCTTTGGGTAGTATAGACATTTTAATGATGTTGATTCTATCAATTCATGAACATGGTGTATTCTTCCACTTAATTATGTCTTTCTCTGTCTCTTTTTTCAACGTCCTATGGTTTGCAGAGTATAGGTCTTTTACCTCCTTGGTTAAGTTTATTCCTAAATATCTTATTGTTTTTGTTGCAATGGTGATCATTAAGTCTTATTAATAATAAAGGTTACCAGAGTCCATCAGTAAGTTCTTAGTGCTAATGAAAACTTAAATTTTTTGAGTTTAGCTGAGCCCTAATTATTGAGCCCTTGTTTACACAGTGCTGTGCCATGTGCCAACTGGGTATACAAGAGACATACTGTGTTATGTTTCTTGCTTTCTAATCCCCACTACAAAATGTCAGTCCCAGAAAAATTTTTTAGGAAACTCAACCCATGGTATTGTTGGAATTTGGGCTCTGTCACTAGCTATGTAACCTTGGACAAATTGCTTCTCTGTGCCTGTTTCTTCATCTGTAAAATGGGGGAAACACCACATATGATTGTTATCTATAATAATAAAAGCATAATATGTTAATTAGACCAGATGTCCTTCCGGATGAAGCCACCGCAGCAGGGGCCGTGGCAGAGGCAGCCGTAGAGCAGCGGCGGGGCTGAGCCCCTTGCACGAATTTCATGCATCGGGCCTCTAGTAAGAAATAAGTGAACTAGTATATATAAAACACATAGGATATTGCCTAATATATGCTAAGTGCTGCTGCTAGATTATGATGCCTAGCAGTTGAATACATGAAGCCTCCTTGGGCCTCATTGATCAGTCTTTTTTTTCTTTTAGTTTAAAACAGTGGTTCCCAAACTTATTTGGCCTACCGCCCCCTTTCCAGAAAAAATATTACTCAGCCCCTGGAAATTAATTCTTTTAAAATTTTAATAGCAGTTACTCATCGCCCCCAAATGCACCTGTGGCCATCACTGCCCCCCTGGATCGCTGCAGCGCCCACCGGGGGGGCGGTAGCGCCCACTTTGGGAATCACTGGTTTAAAATAAATAGGTTTCTTGGTAGGAGGTTTATAGTATATCTTTAGTTTCCATCATCAAGGCAATTTTCTAGAGATAAGTGAACTGAAGGACATGGTCTATAGATAGTCTTGTTTCATTTTGAGGTTGGACACCAAAATTGCATATCTCGCCAGCCCTCCTTTGATGATGCTTTGGCAGGAAAATTTTAGTTTGAAATTCTTACTAAGCTGATTTCCCCTCATTGCAACATCCTTTTTGGGAGCTAGAGGGAATGGGGTGCTAGTGATGTGAAAGTAGGGTATAGGAGAGGGGAGTTTAGAAATCAAGACCTTTGAGTTTAGCTGGACAAATCTATAGGCAAGGGATTTTCTAATTAGAAATTACTTTCTTAAAGGGGAAATTTATTCCTGATTTATATTTCTTTATCAAGTGAGATTAATATTTTTTATTTCCATATTAGTGAGACCGAACATTTTTTCATTATGTTCCTTGATCACATATTACTTGTATGAATTGCCTATTCATGTCCTTGACCTATTTTTTTGTTTTATATGAGGAGACTTATCGTTGTAGAAAAAGGATATTAAACCTTTGCCAAATATATTTCATATATATTTTCATTTTGTCAGTTGTCTTCTTTTATCCTTGGTTGTGCTTTTTTATTTTACTACACAGAAACTTTTAATGCAGTGAATCTATAAATACTTGCTGAAAAGTATTATCTCATTATGGTTAGAGAGAGAATATCTGCTGAGTGCTGCTGAGTGTCATAGTTTATATGTAGACTTATCCATTTAATAAGCATTTTTCCTTACAAATAGGTGATTGATTGTCATAGGATTTGAAGACTCATTGCAAACTAACAGGCCTGAGGCTGTAACATCATAATAATAGCTACTACTTACTGTACATGGGCTGTATGCCAGGCAGTTTGCTATGTCTTTTATGTACTAGTAGAGGCCCGATGCATGAAATTTGTGCAAGAGTAGGCCTTTCTTCCCCCAGCTGCCAGCACCGGCTTCCCTCTGGCACC
>NW_005370065.1:970729-987830 GCF_000412655.1 Myotis brandtii
GCATGTACCTGGGTTGTGGGCACATCCCCAGTGGGAGATGTGCAGGAAGCAGCTGATCGATGTTTCTCTCTCATCGATGTTTCTAACTCTCCATCTCTCTCCCTTCCTCTCTGTAAAAAATCAATAAAATATATTTTAAAAAAAAGAAAGAAATGAAATGATTTGCCCAGGGTCAAGAACTAGTTAGTGACTGGATTGGAAATTTATCTGCTTAACTTCAAAGTTTATATACTTTTTTACAAAGGTCGGCTCCTTGAGGCTTTGAATAAATTGGTCGTAAATATTTTTTACCTGAACTTGAAAAGATGGTCTGTACCTTAGTTAGAGTGCTCTTGGTTCCTGAGAACATAGTAGGTAAGATAATGAGAAGTATGTAAACTAGCTGAAAGGAAGATCTCCGCTGTCTAGGGCAGTGGTTTTCAAAGAGTAATTCCCAGACCAGCAGCATCAGCATCGCTTGGGCATTTATTAGAAATGCAAAATCTCACTTCCCACTCAAACCTACAGAATCAGAAGCTCTGGGGTTGGAACCCAGCAATCTGTTTTATAATACCTCCAACTGATTATGATGTATATTAAAATTTGAGAGCCACTGGTCTAGAGAAGTTACTTGGTTTTCTCAAACCATAATTTCTTCTCTTGTGAGCTTCAGCCTAAGTCTCAACCCTTAAGCGCAAAATTAGTATCATCAAATAGTGGCAAAAGCTGAACTCAAAGCAGGTTGTTTTGAGTCCAATTTAATAAGCACTTAAAGCAAGTATACTTCCCTGAGCTATAGTTTTTCATCTCTAAAATGATGTTAATAACATCTCTCTCCATATAAGATATTTTTTTTAGAATTAAGGTAATGTGTAAAGTGCTTACTAGCACCTTGCCAGACTGCCAGATAGGTGTTTGAGAAATTGCCTCCAGCAATTTTTCTAGTCAAGCAAAAAGCCCCACCCCTCTTCCATTCTCAACTTCCCTTGTTTCTTGAATGTATTTTGTTATCTTGTGTTCTAGGCCTTTGTATTAGCTATTTCTCTTGGACACCCCCACCTCCCATCCCTCTTTATCTCACCAACTTCTTACATCTTCAGATCCCTGCTTATAGTTTACTTCCCTTGGAGTGGACTTTCTCTAATCCCCATGCCCCAGTCTCTGTGTGTCACTGCACATATCACAAATTTTGGAATCACCTAGGGCAGATGCAGTCTCTTATATACCACAATATTCTAGGGGACAGTAAAGTTCCTCACACATTGTAGGAGCTAATAAATGTTGAATGAATGAATGGTAGCTGTCTTATTGTTTCAAAGTCATCACCCAAGAGCAAGTTTCCCTCTCTGGCTTGTAGTTTTTGTGCTGACTGCGTGTGATGATCAGAAGTAGATAGTATTGGGACCAGTGCTTGTTTTCTCTTTCTCTGAAAGCTTTGACCTAGGCTGACATGGTAGTTCACTGAGCTGCTTTTTAACCACTGATCTCTCTGTATTGCAGGTGCCTTGGTGGAACTGTGTTCTTTGATGGATCAAGTTCATCATATGCATAACCATCCGCATCCTTCGGACCTCACCATTCGGTGAGTGGGTGATTAAAAGGAGGAGGAAGAGGGTAGAATTTGGCTATAGGAGGAATGTGGTGGGAAGTTGAAGTTATAATTGTTTAAAATCAGAGGTGGAAAGAGAGGAATACAGTATAATGGAATAAGAACTGGACTGACATTCAGGAAACCTGGGTTCTAATACTAGCTTTGCAGTTTTTCATCTATATGATTTTGATCTAATCACTTTTACTTCTCTGGTTCTTACATCCGTAAAATTAATATGTTGGACTAATTAATGTCAAAGGGCCTTTTAAAAAATATTTTTATTGGTTTTAGAGAGAGAGACAGAGAGAGAGAGAAAGAAATATCAATATGAGAGAGAAACATCAGTCAGCTTCCTCCTGTAACCCCCTACTGGGGATTGAGCCTGCAACCTGGGCATGTGCCCTGACCAGGAATGGAACCAGTGACCCTTTGGTGCATGGAACAATGCTCAACCAACTGAGCCGCTCCGGCCAGAGTTCAAAGGGCCTTTCTAGTGCTGAAATCTTATGGATTCTTGATGTAGTGTTATTTTATAGATTTAGTCAGTTACTTTGATCAGCTACCCAGAAACCTTAGAGTCATTTTTTACTCCTTTCTCTCTTTCCATATATTTAATCCATTAGCAAATTTTATAAGCATCACATACAAAATATATCCAAAACCTGATCATTTTGCATCATTTTCACCTGGATTATTGCAAATCTAAATCATCTCCAGTTTCTGCCTTTGCCCGTCAACTATTCTTAGCTCAGCAGCCAAAGAGATTCTTTCAAAGCATTAGTCATAAGTTAGATTCTCTTCTTTGCTCAGGATTTTCAAGTGGTTTTTGATTTCCCATCTTCTCATCTTCACGATCCCCTACATCTCCTATAAGGATCATGGCCTAGTCTGACAGCTCATCAGCCTCTGTGCTTTATTCATTCTGCTCTAGTCACTGGCTTCCTTGCTATTTTTCAAGTATGCAGACATTCTCATACCTCAGCCTTTACACTCATTGTTTCCTCTGTAGTTATCAGAAAGACAATGTAGTGTATTGGTTATTAGATAAATTCTGGTGTGAATTCAAATCCAGGCTCTTCTGCTTACTCCACTATATAACCTTGAGCAAGTTAGTTAACCTGAGGATCAAGTTTCCTTACATGTACAAGTTGTTAATGAGAGTGCTTTTCTCATAGGATTGTCATTAGCATTAAATGAGATGAGGTGTTCAAATAATTCAAGTGCTTGTGTATAGGGCTAGGTAAATGTCAGGTATTGTTACAATTATTTTCAACCCTGGCTGTTCCTCATAATCATCTATGGAGATGTCCAAAAATATAGATGTCCAGGCTCTGATTATAGGGATTCTAAATCATTAAGTCGGGGGGTGAGGAAGGGGCCAAGAATCTATATCTTTAAAAAGTTTCCCAGGTGGGTTATTAGGAACAGCTGGAGTTGAGAGTGGGCTCAAATGATCTCAATGGGTCCTCTTCAGAACCCCAGCCCAGCACATGACTAAAGGAGACTCAAGAAACTCTAAGTCTGTGCTATTAATTGTTCAGTCTCTAAACTTGCAGTGTGATGCTCACATGATGACTTACCTTCTCTGGGAATTTTATTCTAATTTTAACTGCTGTGTCCTGAGCAACCTTGAGCTGTGTCAGACAGGTCCTGTTGGAAGTAGAGCTCTGATGCAAGAATGAAATGTAGATCCTGTTCTAAATGTTTCTAGAGGGGGAAAGTATTTTTTTTCCTACTTAGTCATTATTATACATTGTACATTAGGTTTTCTTGGGACATTTGTTACTACATAATACCTGTCTGGGAATTAGGTGGCTTTGGAATTTGGAAGGAAATAGCAATTATAATGTGACTTTTGTATAAAATTTCTAAAATTTTGAGAATTGAAATGTAAAATTTGATTTCTTAAAGTAATGATATTCTTAAAATAGTTGTATACAAAGAGCCATACCAGCTGAAACCATCATCTTTTCTGTTTTTATTTTCTCTCTCTCTTGACAGAAACTATGCCCGGTTCCGACAGAAACCTCTGGAAAGATACAGTCTGACTCAGTGGGTTGACAGGAACAAGCGAAGCCACCAGCGGTTCCAGAGTCTCTAAGATATCCAGTACAGTTCGTGTGTCTCACCCCATTAGCAGTGAAGGTCCCTGTCCAGGTCCTGTCCAGTGCAGCATCTCATCTTCTGCTGTTTTATGCTTGGCAGATTTTGAATTTTATTTTTCACAAGATTTTTATTTAAAGAACTTTTTGCCTTTTGGAAGTGCCCATTGCCGACTTGAAATTTTTTGTATAAAATCCTTCAGGCGTGCGTGTGTGCGTGCGTGTGTTTAAGCAGTGTTAAGATGATACAGTTTTTATTTGTTTCTTTAAATTGAAGGTGGCCACCTCCTGAAAGCCAACATTAAGCCAAAACACCCAGGCTCAAACTAAACACCCATCTTTATGCAGAAGTGAAATCTACTGGTGCCCAAGAGAAATAATCGTTTAATCTTCTGTAAGGAAGAGATTCTTTATCAGGCTGCAAGCCAGTGTTAATTGCTCATGACTTATAAATGGATACAAGTAACTTTTAACACCCCTCTTACTTTTTTATTTGAATCTCTAAATACCTGTCAAAATTTTAAAGTTGGTAATCCAAAATGTTTGAAATAGATGTCCTGTTGAAAGGACAAATTAAAAGTATAAATCTTCTCTCCTTTTTGTATCTACTATCTGCCTTTATTTTTGGCTTTTATTTCACTCTTTATCAAACTTACTTTGCATAGTAGTGTTTGCAAATCGTATACATCTTAACTTTAACAGAAGACTGCTGACTGAGTAACCCATGTTGATTTGTGGTCTTGTAGCTGTCTTCTCTGCCTTTTTTCAAGGATTTGCCTTTTTTTTTTTTACCCAGTGACCACTGTGCTCTCTAGGGTTCGACTGATAAATTCCTGTTAGACATGGATGTGCCTCTTAAGAACAGTGTCCCTACTGTGTTTACTGAAGAGCTGCTCACCCAGGGTCTCGACTCCAGGACAGTCCAAAAAGTCAATGCTATTGAAGTGTCAGGCTTCAGTTTCATCTGCTGAACCCAGACTTTAAGGATGAGGTCATGTGCTAGTGAGCTTCCATCCTGTGGGAGAAACGTTGGAGAGGCACTCTTTTGTCTCCGTTATTAGTCAGCAAGAGGTGCCTTTAGACCCTGGATGTTATCATCTCATTTGGTCGAACCTCTGATGCACAGTTTCACAAAACTGCTAACATGGGTCTAATATAGTTGTGATTAAGCCTGTGCACAAAAACATTACCTGATCTTAAGGTTTGGTTTTCTAACCCAAGTTGACAGACTGCAGTCATCTTGATGGATGCCTTAGGAGTTTGCTATTCTTTCTTTAAAGACAGCTCTAGACATCTTTCGGGAGATTTCGCAGTCCAGCATTCATGCTGTTGCTCACTCTCTGTGAAAGTTGTACATAGTTGCTGTAGCACAGCCTGTGATACTGGCTAGCTGCCTCTCTCTGGTTTTGTTGTTTCATCAGCCCATCTTTGTGAGTAACCCATCTTAAACATCCTTCCCTGCTTTAGAAACTGACTTGGGAAAAGCTTGGTCATTCATGCCACCAATAACTTTAGATGGATATCCTTAAGTATTTATTGTTTTTATCTGGTTAAGGATTCTCTTTTCCTTGGACATTTGGTTTAATTCTGAGACCAAAATGCTAAAAAGTTACGTGCAAAGGCAAGAGTCAAATCTATTTTTTCAATTATCATTTAATATGTCAGTCACTTCTCCAGGTTTTCTTAAATTAGGTTGATAGAGTGAGACAAGCAAAAATCTATCTACCTTTGGAACCACAGCATAGCTAAAATTAATCATAGCTGGAATAACTAGCATTGCAACTGTCTAGTTCCCCATAGATAACCCAAGTTCTGAAGAGACAGTGTTTTGCTTAGGCCAAAATCTAGGACTCATGTTCCTACCTTCCTGCTGCAAAAGGGTTTAATCCTAAATCTGTAATGGGAGCATCGCCTTTGCCAAATCATATGAGTGACAGGTTAACTATAAAATGTGACAATCACATTTCCTCTTTGCTCAAATAATTCTGTTTTTCCAAAGCTTTAGCAGCTTAATTAAATCTGTTGGACTGGAGGAGGAGAGAACTGTTCTCTAGCAGTTAACATAATATTCTTCAAGGAGAAAAAAACAGCCAAAGAAAACTCATTATTAGGCATGCCCGCCTTAAAGAAGCTGGTGGGTAAAATCTGGAGTTTTAATATGTTTTTAAAGATGCACATCTATGTTAACATACATTTAACTGCCTACCTATCTTTCTTCAGCCAGGATGACATTCTCGCCACAGGGGTATTGATGAAGCAGAGTAAAAATGTGTTTATGTAGTTTACTTAGAGGTAAAGAGCCGGAAATAACCTGCAATTTTGCATCTAATGCAGGCCCTGCTTTGAGTTTTTGTCAGGATCAGTTATGAAACAAGTTTGGTGCCTCCTCTTTATCATGGTTTTTCCCTTGTAGCAGTTGTGTTTAATGTCATTAAAAAGAAATAAAAGTTCTTGTCAGTGGCATATGTACTGTGACCGTCTGTTGCAGGCTTTGAAGGAGGGTTCCTTCCTCCTTTGCGTAGGTAGGTTAGTGGGGTATAGGAGGGGGTGGCAGTTAGTAGAATGTGGTGCTGGGGAGGCGGGGGTGCATGCTCCCTATTCTTTTGAGGGTAAATTACAGTGTTGAAAAAGGTGTTCCTGCAGCTAAGAAATGTTGAAATTGATTGGGATTTGCAGCTACATATAGTGCATGTCAGGGGGCTGACACTGGGAGGCCTGAAATATCACTGGGCTGCTGTTTTTGCAGAGGGAAAAAGGGCTCAGCCTGCTCAGACAGACATTGCCTTGCATTCCTCCCCATGTTTGTGTTTGACCTCTGTGCCTCTGCCACTCCAGAGTTAGCCCTGATTAAGGAGGAAGCTGAACCATCCTGGGACATTCTCCCTTTGAAAGGGATGTGAAGTCAGAATTGATAGTGCAAAATTGAAGCTTGTTCTTCTCCAGAAATTGACTGTTCCTAGAACCTGGGGTGAAGGTTGGATAAATATGGGTCGATGTGGGAGACACAGTGTTCCTTAGATCCTTTCCGTGAGCCTAAGCTTCTTAGTACCCTTCTTGGGAACAAGGATGAAAGGGAAGGCAATAAGAGCTTGGCACCTAGATTAGCCAATGCTTTTTAAAATTCAGCTCCTACTGAGAAAATAAGGGGCAACATGTTTGGACAGGCTTTCTGAGCTGCTGTTCTATAAATTTCATCTAATATATATTTTACAGTCCAAGTACAAGGTTCAATATAAATTTGCTAAGTACTCAGCTATTTGATATTGTTTGAGTCAGAGGTGCTTCTGACTTGTACATACCTATTTTGTTCCTGTCAGGTAGACAATCCTTTGTCCAGGAATTGCTCATTTCCTTTTTCACAAGGTATGACCGTAGGCTTCAAAGGTTTCAGGGACCAGACTGGATTCTCTGGAATGGTGGTGTCCCTTACCCTCCGTTTGTTTTATGTTATGGAAAAGTGAGGAGAAAGACAAATGGACCTTCTCGAAAATGGGCTCATTCTGTAACCATTCTTTAAAACATTCTCCTGTTTTGAGCTTTTACAGAAAGAAAAAACCCCAAGCACCTAAAACTAGAAAGCTGAGTTCCTTGCTCTTCTGGGTATTGTCCTGCTTTCTGATAGTAAACAATTATTTCTAAGCTGATTCTAAGGTATGCTTGGCGTTGTATGCCTAAGCACCTGTCGGGGGAAAAAAATTCCCTCCCACTTGGCACAGGAAGTATCAGCTGGTCAGTGGTGGAATTCCTTAATGAACAAGCTCCTGCCTTGTCAATCCTCCCCACCTGTCTTCCCCCTGTGACAACTGGGACATGCCATAGACAGAAAATCTGACCCTCCCTAGCACCCACTGAGAAGGCGGTGGGCCCTAACTGATTTGGCACATTGGCGGACTGAAGGATCTCAGGTTTGATTGCAGTCAAGGGCACATGCCTGTCTTGCGGGCTCCATCCCCAGTAAGGGGCGTGCAGGAGGCAGTTGATTAATGATTCTCATCATTGATGGTTTCTATCTCTCCCTTTCTGAAATCAATAAAAATATTTTTTTAAAGAGAAGGGGGTGGAATGTAATCATTTGGACAATCTTCAAAGCAGTCCATGGGATAGTCATGAAATGTATCATTAAGGAACTCTTTGTATACAAAGATTCCCTTCAATTTAGCTTCAAGTAGCTTGATGAGATTGGACCTGGGGGTAGCGGGGATAGTATCCCATTTACATAAACAATTTGTTGGAGGCTACTTCTTAAAAAACTGACAAATAGGTTTAAAGAAGGTGAGAAAGTAGAAGTCTGAAACGTGATGTTTGGTGAGATTGTACATATTTCTGTAAAGGGTTGGATCAGAGATCTTAAAAGTGGATTCTAGAGGAGGCCCATACTGAAAAGCTAGTGGTTGAAGGGACAGGATTACAAGGAGAAAAGGGCTCCTGCCCCCATGAAAACAGTCCACAATCCTTCCCTAAATTCTGGGGTTTCCCTCTTGTTCCTGTGAGGAAGCCCCTTAGCTCCCACCCTCAAGTAACTGGTCTGAGGTGTTATGTGTTATATGTATTATAAGGTGGGGTCTCCTGCCTCTCAGCCCTGCATTCCCTCCCACAGGCCTACTGTGGTCTGCACTCAGGTCTCAGCCTCAGAATAAGCAGTGAGCAATCTGTGGATGTATGTGAGTGGTGAAGAGACCACTTCCCAAGTCAGCTGTAGGGTTCTGTGCAACTACAGTTGATTCAGGAAAAGCTCAGTCATTAAAGAACTTGGGGGTGTAGGTAGGTAATTAAAGGCAACAGAGTTTAATGCAGGACTGTTGTTTGTTTTTCTCCCTTCACACCCTCAGCTGATGTACTATAGGCACAGATAAGAGGGAGACAGGAAACTCCCATTAGCAGTGCTTCCTGAGCCCACTGACAGCTTCTACACCTGATGCTGACTTGGGGGCTTCTCCATCACTGGGCACTATGTGAGCACAGAGGACCTGGGAAGTACCTCTCAGGTTTGGCTTAGGGTTCTGTGTGCTAATCGACTTCCCACTCAGCCTCTAATACCTGCCTGCTTTTGTTCTCAGAACCTTTCAGAACAGCCTTCCCTAAGCCTGATCACCAAGTTCTTGCTGGTTCTGACCGAAATGTTCGAGGTGCCCCATTTACTGGTTTGCTCTTTGGCTAATGGCACCATTACTCTACCTTTCAGCCTGCTGTTGGGATCATAAGGATATTCCTTTAACAGTCCAGAACAGCATGCTGTGATCACTGAGCCGCAGCAGGCAGCTTTGCAGTTCTTCACTTCTCTGCTCACCCCTGGGAGAAACAGACGGCATTCCTTTGGCCAGGGAAAGCACCCACCCCATCCGAGGGGAAAACCCTTTGTTTTAAAAACTATGCACCAGCCTGCATACCTATGTGGTGAGGCAGCCCAAGCTTGGTTTAGGGTACGGGGGCGGGGCTCAGTAATAGGATGATGGAGCAGCTATTTTCTCCTCCTACACGTGCACCCCCATCTGTTCGAGATTTCCCTTCCAACTCCAGCTTGGCTGGCAGGCATGTCCCTAGGAAGCTGCAGGCCAAAATGGAGAGAGAGAACTGAGTGGCTGCCAACTGCCAGAAAAAGAGGGCAACATTTGGGCATTTACCAGGAGACAAGGATGTGCCTTTTCATTTGTCTTTTTATTTTACATTTAAAAAGTGGTTATTGCTCTAACTGGATCAGAGGTAAGGACCTCTCTCCCCTAAGGAGCCTTGGCCTTGCAGCCCCATTCAGCAGGGATGGAAGTCACAAGACAATGAGTGAAGCCTCATGCCCTCCCATGAGGAAGCCCTTAGTGTTGCTGACATCTGCCTTTACCCTGTCTCTCCTCCCTCCCTATGTTCCACACTCAGAAGTGGTGGCCGACCCAGCCCTGAGAGCTCTTGTAGACCGGAAGGAAGGGTGGTCACTGGGTGATGGCTTTCAGCTCTCTGGCTTGGGGGCTATTGCTCTTAATTCAGTTCAGCAGATATTCAATGAGCACCTACTGTGTGCCAGGCTTGTGCTAGGCGCAGTGCTCCCAGACTCCTGTCCGTAGCCACCACTGGAAGACGCAGAGGACCTTCTCTTCTGTGCAGGCATTCAGCTGCCGCAGCTTGTCAGTCCTAGGGAAGGTTCTGCCTTCCCTTATCAAGCACCAGTTTTTTTTTGTGTGTTTTTTGTTTTGTTTTTTACCAGAAAGGGGCAGTGGAGAAAGACCTGTCACCTCACACCACACAGGCTCTAGGGAAGGACATGAGGACCCTGGGTAGCTTTCACAGAATCCTGGATGAGATGGCAAGATATGGAGACCCCAGAGGCCACGGCTGCTCTGACTGAATGGCTCAGGCCTGCCTTCCGGCAGCTTCCACCACAGCGTGGTGATTTAGCAGCCTTCAGGATGTCCCACGGGAACGTGCCTTTCAGTTGTCCAAGTCAGCACTGATACAACTCCAAAAGGCTTTCCTAATGAAATGGGGCCAATACCTTCCAGGTATCTTTCCTGCATTTTCTTCTTAAAACCCAAGACGGATGGTCTTACAGTCAAAATAAGGGCCAAAGAAGACAGAAGATGCAGGCAACCAGCTCGGGGAATCCCTATGGCCCTCTGGAATGAAGCCCTTCGGTTGTGTTTTCCAAGAGACAAAACAGATAAATCTCACACACACACACACAAAGTTGTGCATCGCACCAAAAACAAGTCCTTAATGGCTGAATCCAGAAAAGGCTCCATGGCAGCCACGCCCCTGCCCGGCAGGAAGGCCCATGGCTTCCCTGACGGTTCTTGGTCTGAAAGGGCTTAAGTCAGTCTTGGTGCTTGTTATCTCCCAGCAGCTTTGTGCATCTTCTCAGAGAGGAAGGCCGTCCAGGAGACGCGAGGAGGCAGAAAGAAGGCCGTGTCTCATGCAGCTTTGCCTTTTCCAGAATGGGGCCAGGCCTCAAGTTTTGTGGCTTGTTTATTTTTTGCAGAATTTGGGTTTGTAGTTCAGTCTCCTTCACCAGACTAGGACATCGGGGAGAGAGAACTGTGCAGCTAGCCATGCCTCCCCCTCCACCGCAGTCCTCCCCCTCCCTGTGCCCGTGGACCTGGGAACCAGCAGAGAAGAAAAATGAAATCTTTCTCCCTGTAGACAGGTAGTCACGCTTCGATGACGTTCACCAAGAGCTCGTTTGGAAACTGGGAGGAAGAAATGAGAGAAGCGGCCAGGGCTAATTGAATAGACTTCTCGCAAGGTTGGAAGGAAACAGAGGACACGAGAAGGAAGGGAGCAGCAGGGCTGCTGCCGGAAAGCCAGGCTCTTGTCCCCTGTGGAAGGAAAGGAGTAGCCCTGCCTGCATGTCTTGTCTCTGCTGTCGCAAACCCAGCCTACGGCCTCACTCAGCTGAATGGCCAAGTCTGGGTCCTGGACCCACTGCCCCCGGACCCCGTCTACCCCCAGCAGAGCCATCCTGCTGGCTGGTTCTCACGTCCTGCAGATCTGCCTCTCAGCGCAGCCTCAGCCACTGACATTGTTGAGGTGCTTCTGGAGATGGGGGTTAATAAGAGGCTTCAGGAAAATGCGCCAGAAAGAGTGAAGCCAAGAGAGAGGACAGTAAGCCAGAGGGTGCAAGGAGATGGAGGGAGGAGGAAATGTAGAGAGGGCCAGATGTTGTTGGATATCATCGCCTGAACCATGAGATCCTCTCACATTCTCTACTGTCTTCTGAGCTGCTCAGAGCCAGCACTGAAAAGGTTTCATATCTGTTTTACACAAGAGGAAATGAAGGTACAAAAAGGTGAAGCACCTGCCCAAGGTCACAGCACCGCAGCTGCAGAAATGAGCTCAAAGCCCATCTCTTCTTGCCCCACACCAACCAAGAGTTCTGCCCTCCCCATTCACTGCCCCCCCCTGCTTTAACCCCCACTGGCCCCTGGCACCCTGCAAAAGGAGAGGATCCAAAATCAATTTGCAGTGTCCCCTGGGTCACACAGGCAGTAGCCAAGCTTGGCTCTGCCCAGCTGTAGCCATGCCAGACCCTGAGCTGACCCCTCTGCAGTCCAGGGACTCCCAGTGCCTGAGCCATGGGGCCACCCACCCCGGTCCAAGCCCTGCCCTCACCTTGCTGCGGAGAAGCCCCCCGCCTTGGTGCTCTGGTGTGCTGGTTTCTGACGCACTCTTGGTTTTCTCCTTGTTGTTATTGGGCTCATTGTCCTTGATAATGTCATACTGGCGGCAGAAGAGGACAATGACGCCTGGGGGACAGGGAGAGCAGTCAGAGTCCTTGCCCACCTGCTCCCTTGCCCTGAGTCCTTGCTGAGCTCTGTTAGGTACCGAGCTCCAGATGGTCTCTCACCTACTGCCACAGCCTGCCTTGGCCTCTGGCTCCTGTGTCCACCTGTCCCCTGACCATCCCCTTCACTGCTGCTGGATTGGTCTTCCTACAACATGCATCTGATCATGTCTCCTCCCTTCCCTTCTTTTAAACCTCTGAATCCTCCCCCTTTCCGTTAGGGGAAAATAGAAACAACAGCGTTTGTTGAGCACGTGCCAACCTGTGCTGTGCACTGACATATTCCAGCTCACGGAGTCCTCGTAGCACTGTGAGGGTCCCTATGACCCTCCCCAGGTGAGAGTGAGGACACTGATGCAGAGCTTAGGTGACTTACTCAAGGTCGCTCTGGGGTGAAGCTGGCGTGTGCACCTGGGGCCTGCACTCTGTGAAATGTTTATTTTATTGAACTAATACATGATAAGCATAATAAGCTTTTTTGAAAGTTGGATAGTATAAGGCAGCCAACTCCAATTCTTGTTTTACCCGTTTTTACTTCTATGCTTGATTTATAGTGGTTATTTCTTGACCTATCTGTTCTAGATATTATCTCTTGACTTCCCACCATGGCAGTGTCAGGGGTGGTCAGGGTGGCCTCTGGCCGGAGACAGTACTCTGCATCCTCAATTCTTGTCTTCTTGTAGGGACGAACTCACATGAGACAACAAGCAGGCGGAAATGTATTTGCAGAAAAGGAATACACTCAGATATTGTCTGAGCAGGCAACTCAGCCACCAGAAATCAAACCAAGTGCCCTACTTAGTTGGGGTTTGGGGTATTTATACCCTTAAACTGGAGTGCACCTAAGTAAGTCTCTCCCTCCCTTATTTCTCAAAAACAGTATCTTCAAGTTATAAAGTTCCCTCCCCCAGGTATTAGGCCACCAGTTAGACCGCATCCTGGAGGGGCTCTAGCTCTTCTCACATAGGGGCCTGCCACCTCCATCGTCTAACTGTGGCGTGTCACGTCTCACACGTATCCCCTCCAAGCCCTAGCTGCCTTTCCCAGCTCATATCTTTTGAGCTGCCTCCTCTAACAGTAGATAAGGCCTAACAACTCCCCTGCTTCCTTCCCCATCACCCTAACAGAATTACATGACAATTTTGGGTTCATTCACTATGTTTATATTGTTACGATTACGTAAAAGCTATCTGTGCCAAGTCTAATAAAGCATCATAAGCAAACCTCTTTTGTATAACCCTTTTCCCCCAAGTGCCTGTTTACGTAAAAGCTATCTGTGCCAAGTCGTATAAAACATCATAAGAAACCCTCCTCTTTTGTATAACCCTTTTCCCCCAAGTGCCTGTTTTTCTATGAGCCTATGGGAGCTCCCTCTCCCCCCGCCCCCCAAATTCTTCTACCCGAGAGAGCCTGTCCCTTACCTACATGCTAACATGGCTTAGGCATGTTCAAGTTCCTCCACACAGACTCCAGTCACTTCACAGCCTCGCCATCCTTTACTCCCCCACTTTCTACCTTCTTTCTTGGGTCACAGCTGCACTGAGCTAACTGAGCTTAATTTGTTTCTTGAACACACTGTGCCCAGAACACCCTCCCTTCCTTTTTTTGGCTGCCAGGTGAACTCCTATTCACCCTTCAAAGCTCAAATCCTATGTTACTGCTCTTTGCGTTTTTCCTGTTTTCTACTCCTAGCCCCAGAGTTAATTCCCTCTCCACTGCTCCCATACACAGTCCTATAATAGCACTCATCTCATTGAATTATAGCTAACACGGGCCTGGCTTCTCCCAGACTTGCTTGCAAGCATGAGGCTCCTCTTAGCCATAGTGGTAGCACTACCTGGAATGCACTATCTGGAATGTAGCACTATGTACAATGAAGTGGCTGTTCAGAAAACGCTGATTGAATACAAAAATGAAATTTGATCTTTATCCTCCGGGAGCTTACAGATAAGTGGAAAAGAGAGAGAGATATAAGCCCAACTAACTTATCTAAGAAGGGCTGAAGAGAGGGGCAAACAGTGTGCTTGGAGGCATCGTGGCAGGAATGACCTAGTGAATGGGCTGGGGAGGTTATATGGAGGCGGTCTCAGAGCCGGTCAGGAGGAGTAGGTTAAGAGCGTGCCCCCACCCGGAGCCTGAGGGAGGGGGAGAGAAAATACGCCTATGGTCCTACAAGGCAACTCTCGATATGCTATTTTTTTGGTGAGGGCTGAGTTAGAGAAGGGATGGGATCTGGTCCCCAGAACTGTCCCAGGCAGGACTTAGAAACTTCTGACCTCTTAGCTCTCTCCACGCCCCTTACCCTTCGTTTCTGTGAGAGAAGGGGTCTGGTCAGGTTCTCCCCTTCCCAGGTTAAGTGAAGAAGGGCTGGGAGGCCAGACTCACCGGCCCACATGAACAGGACCACGACGATGATCAGCACCTCGCCTGTCTGCAGCTGCTGGTTCCGCCCCATCTCCTTCATGGTCACCTCATCTGTGGGGAGAGAGACACGAGGTCTGGGCTCCTTTCCTCCCCCAGCCACTCCTCTGTGGCCAAGCCCAAGAAATTAAGCGCTTCTCTCGGTATCAGTGCCCACACATCTAACGAAAAGAGGTTCTAGAACAGGCTGATGGCTACTCGGGGTGGCAGCGATAAGGCAATCCAAAATAAGTGTTTATATACCCATTGTATTGGGTCACTAGAGTGACCTCCTCTCTCTTAGGTACTGCTATACTAGGCAGTGGGGGGAGGAGGGGAGGAGAGGGAAGGGTATGGGAAATTAGTGCTTTCTTCAACCTCCTACTTCTCTGGCCTGACCAGCCCTCACTCCACCATACCCCATCCCTTCCTAACAGTGCCCGGGCCTGCCTTTGTTCTTGGAGGCCATCTTCTCAGCCTCCCGCGGCGTCTTGAAGAGCACTGGCTCGCTAGCCGGGCTCTGGCCCTGGATGGAGATGGCTTGCACGTGCACGATGTATTCCGTGTCCTCCTCCAGGTCCCAGAGGGCGCACGAGCGGGTGGTGGTGTTCACCTCCTGGATGAAGCGCAGCATCCGCACATCCTTCTTCTGCCAAAGCAAGAGCCAGCCCAGTGTTTTCAGTGCCCAGTCACCACCCCATCTGCCACCTCTCCAGCAGCAATAACGGGCTCACCTGGCTACCATGCTAAGCCCTTTGCAGACATAATCTTACTTACGCATTCCACCATCTCTGCAGATATCCTTATCTCTATTTTACAGATGAGACTGGTAGAGGGTGAGGGAAGTTGCCCAAAGCTGTACATTTTGTGAGAACTGGAGCCAGGTCCAAATCTCAGGTCTGTTTAAGATCAAGTCCCAGGTTCCGAACAAAGGCTCCAGAGCCCTCCCTCACTGACAGATCCCCTCTGGGGCCCCCTTTTAAGCCATAAGTGCAACTTTTCTGCCAGTCTGTCCTGCGCCTCAGTCCTTTTCTTTCTCCTCCCTCACCCACCAACATCTTCCCTCCCAGAGGGTTACCTGCTGAGAGATGGCAAATCCGATGACAACTTCATCCTCCAGGACATCCCAGCTCACCACCGCGGAGTTGGCCTTGAGGTGCCTGACAGTGACATTCACTGGGGCGGAGGGGCTGTCTGGGGTTGGGGAGGCACCTGAGCCTGAGCACCCCCTGCGGCGAGGCTCAGGCCCACTGTCTCATGAGTGAACCTGGGGGAGGCCATGCAGTGGGGGGAGGAAGAAACCAAGGCCTCCCTGGGGTTGGCACATGGACCTCAGTTCCTTGGTGGGTTGCAGGACCAGGCTGGAGAGGCCCCAGGCTCCTTGTGTCCAGGATGGGAACCCCAGATGCCCACAACTGGCCCTACCAGGGGTGCAGGCTAAAACTGAGGGGCCTGGGCCAACGGCATATCTAATAGAGGGGCATTAAGAGGTGAGGAGCCAGGGGTGGGGGAGACCTAGGTGGCCAGGGTTCAAGAGCTGAAGGTTAGTCTGATGAAAAGCAGTCAAGAACAATCCCCGGCCAATGCTCTTTCCACAGTACTCACTGCCGTGTCAAGTGCGTGACCTTGAGGACGGGGAAATCCCACAGGTGGAGAAGAACCAGGCTGGGGGGAGCCCTGGGGTGGGAGTTAGGGTCCAGGGAGGAACCCTCGGTGTTGTGGTGACCCAGGCAGAAAGAAGCCTGTGGAAGGGCCTGTGAGCCCCAAGAGGCAGGTGGGGAGGTGATAGGGGAAGGTGGGGTCACTCAGAGCAGGGCCCCTCAGCCGAGAATCAAGAGTACAGGGTAGGTAGGGCCTTCCGGATGTGGGAAGAGGATGAAAGGGCGTCTGTTGAGAAGGGAGTAGGAGGAAGTGATGGGGGCACAGGGTCAGGGGAGGAAGACCCTTCCAGGACAGGGGCAATGGAGTCACAGCCTCCGTATCTCACAGGGGCGGGTGCTGACGGAAAGATCTGGGCATGAGCAGCACCCCTCACCCCACAGATGAGTGGACTGGGCCCAAGGGGAGACAAAGCCAGACGTGGGCCTGGAGAGAGACAGAGGGACACAGACAGGTGGTGGCAGACACAGATCCAGAGGACAGACAAGTGGGGTATGAGAGGCAGACACAGAGATGGGAGCGTGAGCAGTGAGGCACGAAGAGATGGAGAGAGGGAGAGATGAAGGCGGCAACAGCAGCCAGAGGGGAGGCTGGGCCAGGACGAGGCCAGGCCCCACGGGACAGGCCAGATGCGGACTGCACCGGGCTCAGGGGCCACCGTGGCCCACCCGGTGCCTGGGTGCCAGTCCCTATCCTCACACGCACACTGGGACCCCACGGTGCCCCCTCCCTCTCCGACCTGCAGAGTTGGCCTGCAGGGCTTTGGGGACAGGGAGGGAGGCCCAAGGTGGGGGATTGATGTCCTCAGCTGTTCCTCGGCCAGAGAAGGGGGCTAGGGACCCGAGGCAAAGGCTTGGGCTCAGGGCAATGGTGTGAGGGGACTGAGGTCACAAGACCCTGTCCCCCAGGGCTGGGATGGCCGGGAGGGATTTGGGGGCTGGAGGAAGGGTTTGGCGGTCAAGAAGGCCGGGAAGAGGCTGGGGGTGGCATTAGGGAGCAGTGAGGGGCAGGACCGGGTCCCAGGAAGCGGGGGAGGGAACTGAGGACTCCCGCCCCCCGGGCCCGGGCCCCCTTACCCGCCTGCACCAGCGCGAGGCAGACGCA
>NW_005370065.1:988300-1002525 GCF_000412655.1 Myotis brandtii
ACACAGCCGGCCGCCCCCATCGCTGCCCTTTCCCGAGGGAGGACAAGTGCTGTGCAGATGCTCCTCTGTGCCTCTCCCACCCTTTGGCCGTGGGGGTCTCCACCCTCGCCCCAGACCCGAGGCCTTGCTGGCTGGGGCAGAAGTGAGCCGAGGGGAGTTATCGCAGCAGGGGTGGGGTACTATAGTGCGGGGTGAGTGCTGGGTGCATACAGTAGGTGCTCAGTGTTTCCCGTGCGGCCAGGGAGAGGGGCTCTGACGCACTGGAGGGCCCAGCTCGCTGACCCTGCCAGTCCTCCCCCTTCTCCGTCTCCGTAAGAAGAGTGAGCAGGAGCATCTGCTTCCCAGGTGCCAGACACTGTGCGAGGGCTTTGCTCGCATATGGCACTTGCTTCTCACCTGTAAGGCCTCTGCTGTTCGAGTGACTTTTGCGGGTGCGGGGGCGGGGGGGCAGACTTGCCGAGGACCCACGGCAGAGCCAGGCTTTGAACACAGGCTGATCTGATTCCCAAACCTGTGCTTGACACGACTGTCGCCCCACCTAAGCGAACTCAGTCACTTTGGGATCCCTGGGATCCTAGAATTTGCTCGTGCCAACTCCTTCCTACCCAGAGAACAATCTGGAACAATCTCTTCCCAAGAGCAGGGTGAGGGAGGAGTGGCTCCATCCCCCCCCCCCCCCCCCCCCCCCCCATTCCGGCAGGCTGAATGCTGTGAGCAGTGAATGAGCTAATGACTCTAAAGTGCTCTGGAGCCAGGTCAAGCAGCCATGGTTAATAAAAGGACTGGGATGGCCCCTCCCTCATTACCTTGGGACACCTATATGCCCATTACAGTCCCTACCTCAGTCCCACACACCATTCTACCCAATGCACTTCTTTTCTGATCTTGGAGAGCCAGGCACCCAAGCACCCACCATCTGATCACCCGGCACCCACCATCCTGTCCCGAATGATCTCTGAACCCCAGACAGCCAGGGCAACTCCCACCCCCACGCTGGCACTCTGCACCCGGAGTCCCTAAGAAACAGGCTGAGGAGAGAGGCATAGGCCAGGGCCCGAGGGTCCCTGACACGGAGGGGCCACCCATCTCTCCCCACTGTCCGACAGGAAAGGCCTTCTGGTCTCCCAGAGGCCCCTGGAAGGGCTAAGCCTTCGCAAGGGGACACCTTGCCAAGTTACCCCACAGAACCATCTTCAAGACCTCCCCCCGCCCCCCTATAGATGGAGAAATTGGGGTCCCGAGATGGAAAGAGCCTGGTGCAAATCCACACAGTGAGGCAGGAGCAGCCACAGAGCCCTCGTCCAATCTCAGCCGAAGGACTCCTTGCGCGGCCTCCTTTCTACCTGGCCTCCCAATTGGGAGGGGCTGAGGGGATCTTGGCGAGCAGCGGGATGTAACTGGCCAGCCCCTCAGCCCCCCAGGCCCGCTCTGCTTGGCCGGCTGACCCTCCCCCGCCCCATCTGCTTCCTCAGCCACATACCTTGTCCTCCGGTAAGTCTCAGTTGGGACCCTGGTCCAGAGGGCGGGACCCTGGTCAGTCAGTTTGGTGGGATAGGAACCTGGGAACCAGAGCACCTCTCTCTGTCCTTTATCTCTTCTCTCTCTTTTTCGTTTTTTTCTTTCTCTCTTTTTCTCCTTTCTCTTTTCTTTCTCCCTCTGGCAGCTGCGTTCTGCCCCGCCCCACCCGGCCCCGCCCCACCAGCTGCAGCTGGGCCCCTAGGGACCCCCTCACCCACCAAGCAGGAAAAGACAGCTCGGGGCCTGCAGGAGCAACTGGAGTCTCCTTAGGTCTCCTCGCAGGAGCCAACAGGAAGGAGAGGGGTTATCTAGAGGTCACAGAGCCCACTCCTGTCCCTGCTGAGAAGAGAAGGAGGAGGGACGACAGGGTCCTAGTGGGGTCTGAAGTCCAGTCCAGCGCTGAAGAAGAGGCGGCCTCGGCGCCACCTGCTGGTATATTCAGGTATAACCCCAGGTAGATATAGGGCATTGGGAGGGGGGAGATGGCTGAGTCTGAGAGTTTGAGAGCGATGGGGAAGGGTTGCTGGAGTTGGGACAGGAAAGACGGGGAGGATTTGGAGAGTTGTGGATGTGGGGTGCAACCTTCCCAGAGCCCATGATGCATGGGGTGCTTGGGCATTACCTCGATTCTGGGAAAAGTCCTGATGCTTGGAGCGTGGCAGCCCTTGGAAACTGGGTTGGGAGTAAGAAGAGCCAGGAGGATGTAGAGGCAGCCTGGGGATCTTGGGAGAGGGTTGTCAAGGCCATTTATTTGATGGATATCTCTTAGCACAGAGCTAGGAGCAGTAGGTTCTCATTAATGTTTGTTGAATGTATGGAACAATTCTGTTCTTCCAACACACATGTATTGAACACCTTTTCTGGGACTATAGCAGTGGAAGGATGAATAAACGCACGAACGAGGATCTGAGTGGAGTGGGAGGGTGTGCCTCTATCCTCCCAGCTGCACTGGTCTCATTTGGAGGACTCCACAGACACCCCCTAGGAGGCTGACCGGTCACTTACACACTCACACCTCGGGGGTCACGAGCATTGGATCCTCCTGAGTGTCTAGAGCAGTGGTTCTCAACCTTCCTAATGCCACGACCCTTTAATACAGTTCCTCATGTTGTGGTGACCCCCAACCATAAAATTATTGTCGTTGCTACTTCATAACTGTAATTTTGCTACTGTTATGAATCGTAATGTAAATATCTGATATGCAGGATGTATTTTCATTGTTACAAATTGAACATAGCCCTGGCCGGATTGGCTCAGTGGATGGAGCGTCAGCCTGCGGACTCAAGGGTCCCAGGTTCAATTCCGGTCGAGGGCATGTGCCTTGGTTGCGGGCACATCCCCAGTAGGGAGTGTTCAAGAGGCAGCTGATCGATGTTTCTCTCTCATCGATGTTTCTGACTCTCTGTCCCTCTCCCTTCCTCTCTGTGAGAAAATCAATAAACTATATTTAAAAACAACAACAACAAAAACAAATTGAACATAATTAAAGCATAGTGATTAATCGCAAAAACAATATGTAATTATATATGTGTTTTCCAATGGTCTTAGGCGACCCCTGTGAAAGGGTAGTTCGACCCCCAAAGGGGTCGCGACCCACAGGTTGAGAACCGCTGGTCTAGAGCTTCCCAGAGTCACTGCAGGCACCTAAGCCAGACCCTGGGTAACCATGGGAAGCTCCTATTCGCTGCCCAGAATGGTCATGAGACTAGAGGACCCCCCCCCCTGCCGCCCCCTCACCCTCGGAAGAATCAGGAGAAGGGCAGGGCATTGCTTGGAGACATAATAATCAGGCACCCATGGAGGACTTGGCTGTTTGTCCATGTAATTTGACTCTCAGGCTATAAGTGTTTTAGCTCCCATTCCAGATCAGAAACCTGAGGCTCACAGATACGTGGGACTTGCCGTGGGTCACGCAGCCAGTGAATTACAGGAACGTGTCTCAAATCAGGTTATGTGGCTCCAAGTTTAGGGCTTGATCCAGTCTGCCCTCTTCCTTCCTTCCCCTCTGAGGGTGTGTCAGGGCAGAGGGCAGAGGGCCAGAGCGGGGGCTCACCAGAAGACATACATTTTCCTTCCCTGAGGGCTTGAGGGGGCTTGCTGCTCACATAGGCAGTTGCTAAGACAACTCCTGGGAAAGGACCCACCATTCCCCAACCTTGTCCACATGCCAGAACCTTACATACATGAGAGAAGCTTCTCAACCCTGAGAAGTTGGGATTATTATGCCCATTTTACAGATGAGATAAATGAGGCTCAAAGCAAGGAAGTGGCTTGCATGGGTCATATGGCTGGAAGACACTGGTCTGGCCTGTCTAATCCCCAAAGTCCCATCACAGCAGTGATGAGACCAGCCCAGCTCAGTGTTTCCTGAGAACCTGTGCCACACCAGCCTGGGGATGAGTGCTGAGGACATAATGATGAACCAGCGCAGTCTTGGCCATTGAGCTCCCATGGTAAAGAAGGAGAGACACAGAGAGGGGACTGCCCTCTGAACCAGGAGGCACCAAGGATCTACAGGGGCCAGAAGTAAGCATTAACTTGAAAGGAAAGCATGGAGGACTTCTGGGAGGAAGAGCTAAATTATTACTAACAGACAGGTGAAAATGAGTCAAATGAGGGGGAAAAGGGCAGAGGGGAAAAAGAATAGTTGGCTCTGAGGCTGGGAGAGTAGTATTTATGTGAAAGGGAAGCAGGGGCAACAGGTAGGATGCCAGGCTCTGGGCTGTGACAATGAGAGTGGGAAAAATAGGACTGATTTGAAAGACTGTTCTAAGCCCTAGCTGCTTTGGCTCAGTGGATAGAGCATTAGCCTGCGGACTGAAGGGTCCCAGGTTTGATTTTGGTCAAGGGCACATGCCTAGGTTGCGGGCTTGATCCCCAGTAGGGGATGTGCAGGAGGCAGCCAATCAATGATTCTCTCTCATCATTGATGTTTCCATCTCTCTTTCCCTTTCCCTTCCTCTCTGAAATCAATAACGATATATTTTTAAAAAAGAAAGAAAGACTGTTCTAAGCTTGCAAAAGCAGTCAAGGCTAGGGAGGGCTTTATTCATTCAACAAATACTTATTGAGCATCTATTAAGTGCCAGGCTCTATGCTAGGACCTGGGGACACCGCTGTCAACCAAGGCCCTCACCCCCCATGTATTTCACATTCCAGTGGGAGAGACTCACAGGGGCTATGGAAAAAGTGGGCCAATGGGGTAGAGAATGGCTGGGGTAATGTTAGGTAGTGTGGTCTGAGGGGGTGACAACTGAGCTAAGACTGGAAGAGGAGAAGGAGGCAGGCATAACACACATGACAGGAAAGGCGCTTCAGCCACAGGAACCACAAGGGCAGAGGCTCTGGAGCAAGAGCAGGCGTGGTGTGTTCAGGGAACCTGGTCAGTGAGCTGGGGCTTCCTGATCGAGGAGGACGTAGATGTGGCCGAGGAGCAGCACGGGGCCTGGGGTGGGGAGGTTGGGAAAGAGAGTTTAGGTTAATTCCACTGCAATGGGGAGCTTTAAAGAGAGATGTGAGGTGATCTGATTTACAAAAAATAAAAGGCTCACTGTGCCTGCTCCAGCGTGTCGGCTGGACTGCAGAAAACAGGGCCGGATGACCTGTGGGGAGGCAAGGGGACTGCTAGGGTCACCTGGACAGAAATGAGGGGTCTTGCCCTGGCCAAGGAACTCAGTTGGTCAGAGAATCATCCCGTAGTCAAGGCTGCAGGTTCGATCCCTGGTCAGAGCACATACAAGAATCAACCAATGAATGCATGAATAGGCGGGACAACAAAATCGGTATTTTTTTTTTTTTTTTCTTTTTTTCTTTCTTTCTTTCTTTCTTTCTTCCTTTCTCTCTCTCTCTCTCTCTCTCTCTCTTTCAAAAATCATTAAAATAAAATAAAATAAATGATAGGTCTTGGCCTGGGTGGTAGCAAAGGACAGGGAGAGAAGTCGATGAAGGCTTTGGGACACTTTTTGTAGGAGGAGCTGATAGGTGAGATGCAGTGAGCGAGAATAGGGAAGATGAAGAAGGAACAGGCCAGGGGTAGACTAGCCAAAGTCTGGATTCTAAGGCAGAAACAGCTGGCTGGGTGCTACTGGGCCAGTTACTCTACCTCTCTGAATCTCAAATGCCTCCTTGTGAAAAGGAAGATAATAATATCCACACCACAGAGGGGTGGAAGTGGTGATGGAGGCTAGGAAAGAGGAAGAGAGAAGAAAGGGAGGAGAGGGGTGTGGAGAGGGAGAGGAAGGGGGCTGAGGAAAGGCCTTCTAATTGGGTGAGGGAGACCTCCTCAAATCTCTTCAGTTTCTCAGAGTCTACAAAGGCACCGACTCCCATCTGAGAGTGCTCAAAAGGTTGAGAATCTTCCCTAACGCAGTCTGTTAGGGGCAACTCCACGTCTCAAGTGGCCTCAAGCCCTGGGCCCCAGCTTTGCTTTAGGAGGCAGAGTCTCAGCTACAAACCGCAGTCTCCAAGACCCCTCAAGAGCAGTGGGACCACACGTCCTGTTTTAGATGTGGAGCGGGTGGGGCAGGAAGTGAAGGCCAGAGTGAATCTCTGCCCCACCAGGGAGGGATGGGAGGCCAGGAGCCTGGGAATGAGACAGCCATTGGCTCAAAACTCAGCTCAGCCCCTGAGTAACCTCAGGCACCACCATCTGAAGTCAGGATCCAAGGCTCAACCGCCGCCCACCCCTGCATCCCAGCTACAGGAGGATCTGATCCCTCGCTCTGCAGGAACATGGCTCTGCAGGGCCAGGACATGGTCAGCAGAGGGCGCCCACCTTGATCATAGTGAAGCCAGTGTGGCCCAGAACAGGAAAGGCTCCAGGGGCAGAGCACCCAGCTGGGGGAGGCTGCCCTGCCTCCGGCTTTGTTCCTGGAGCCTGGTCCCAGGGGGCAGACCACAGACTCAGCAGCCGGGCAGAGCCTGGTCTTGCTGCTGCTGCTGCTGCACTGTGCACAGGTCACCGAACCTCTCAGAGCCTCAGCTTCCTCATCGGTCAATGGGCCTAACAACAGTGTCTGCTCACAGGGTTCTGTGAGTAATCAGTGAAGATTCACCACATACGGGGCCAAATACACAGGAGCTGCTATTTTTATTGGCAGTGGTGGCAGTTGTAATGTGTCTTAAAGTGCCTGACAGAGTGTCCAATCAGTGGTAGTTATGACGACGATGACGATGATGACAATGATGCAGGACTCAGTCAGTGCTTATTTGGCATTTTCCTAACTCTGAAGCATCCAGGGCCTATTGACCTGGGATGCCTCCGGTGACAGGGAGCTCACTACCTTCCGGCAGCATGTTTTCACCGCCAGAGCATCCTCTTGCTGCAAGCTGCCTCCGGGAAGACATACCCCGGCCCACTTTCCTGCCAGGGTGGCCGCTGGCTTAGCTTCTGGCTTCAGGCCCCCTACTTCCCCAGGCTCAGCCTAAGAGGCCCACGAGGTCGGAGAGCATCGGGATCCCTGCTTTTCCAGGAAGGGCAGGGAGCTCACAGGTGAACCCAGGTGGTTTCATCAGCAGGAGATTCCCAGTGGGTTTGGCGTTTGCTGTTCCAAGTTCCTTTTCTGCTGACAGGGAGGGAATAAGTGGAAGGAAAGCCCCTGCTGTCCTCGGGACCTCCCTTCACTCCTCAGGCTCAGGAATGGTAGGAGGCCAAAGAGCGACCCAGACTCACCACTTCAGGAACCCAAGCGTTCTGATTGGCAGGCCTCAGCACCGGGCCCACCTGCACCAGGCCTCCCCGTCTGAGTTGGTGGGTCTCAGGTGAGTGCTCGTGGGTCTGGCATTGAGGGATCTGGTGGAGAGGGCAGGAGCCAAACAGTCCTGGGCTCAAATCTTGGCTTGGCCATGCTGTGTGACCTCAGATAAATCACTCCACCTCTCTGAGCATGTTTCCTCCCTGGGCACCTGTCTTAAAGTGGCATTGTGTTATATGTGGAAAGGAAAGCACGGGACTGGACACACAGTAAGGAGCTATGTGTGGGATCTAAGTGTAGCAGTGGGTATTGTTATAAAGTGGACGACCCTCACTTCCCCCAGACCTCTCCTGCGTCTGAGCAAACCAGGGTGGCTGTGGGAGTGGATCATGTCACACAGGATGATGTCCTGACCCACTTCTCGGTTAGCAGGCTCATTGTGCATGTGTCTACACGTGCCTGTGGGTGCAAGAGTGTGTGTGTGTGTGTGTGTGTGTTCATAAGGGGGCGTGGGTGTGTATATACATATGCACTGGGTGTGCACACCTGTGTAGAGTTGTGAGTGTGCATGTATATGCATGCATGTACTCAAGGCTGCCCATCCAGGGATTCCCGGGCACATGCGTACTTGCAGGTCCCAGTGCAGTATTTCTGCAGGGATTCAGGAGGCCCCTCTGTTCACTGTTACTATGGAAACAAAGAGGCAATCCCCATTCTCAGGGAGAACCTAAGGTGCTGGAAATGAGAAGCTGACCCAGCCTTCCCAGCAAGAGAGACAGACGGGGAGCACGAGGCCCCTGGGATGTGGCAACCTCAGCCTCTGGGGTTGGGTTCTGGGACTCTGGGTCCCTCTGAACCCTCCGGGAAGCCCTCGCTTCTTCGAGGCATCCGGGCCCACTGGAAAGGGCTCAAGAAACAGAGCTGGGCCCCCTCTTGGATCTGGCTCTAACCCCAGGCAGTCTCAGGCAGGTAACTTGATCTCTCTGAGCCTCAGTTTCCCCTTCTGTAAAATGAGGATAATAGCAGGGGCCTGGAGGTGGGATGCTACCGTTCCTCTCCCTGGGGGCACCTGTCCTCGAGGCTGTATGAGTGTCACCCCTGAGGCTGAAGGGTCCCTGAGCAGCCTCCTCCGTGTGCACCACCCTCCTCACAGCAGCCCTGGAAGGAGGCGTTTCACAGGTGAAGTCTGAAGCTCCGCTGGCCAGTGGGGGGTCAGGCCCGCTGCCCCTTCCCCCCGCCCAGCCCTGCACCACAGGAGCACAGAGGTGCCTGGGGATTCCAACCGCTTTTCCGATTTGTGAGGCGCAGGCCAGGAGGAGAGCCACCCTGGGGCCACGGGCGCTGACTGGGTGCCACGTTCAGCGTGGGCAACCCCCCTGGGCACTGCTCGGCTGCCAGAGGCTTCTGGGAGCAGATCCCCGTTTAGGAAGAACTTCATAAAGTCTTTTTTAAAAATATATACTTTCTTTTTTTTTTATTGATTTCAGAGAGGAAGGGAGAAGGAGAGAGAGAGAAACATCAATAATGAGAGAGAATCATTGATCGGCTGCCTCCTGCATACCCCCTACTGGGGATTGAGCCTGAAACCCAGGCATGTGCCCTTGACCGGAATTGAAACCGGGACCTTTCAGTCCGCAGGCCGACGCTCTATCCACGGAGCCAAACCGGGTAGGGCTCTGTGTAAAGTCTTGACTCAAGTCTCAAATGTCCTTACGCACGTGTGCACACCCAGACAGAACTGTGTGCACAGTCCACGTGAACACACCTCCGCCCTTGGTTCACTTCCATGTGCTGTGAACGCAGGGACAGTTTTCAAACTGTCAGAGACAGACCAGGAGGACGCCAGCAATGGGAATGTGCAGGTCCTAAGGCTTGTCTGTCAGAGGAGCTGTGGAAGGGCCCTTCTGATTTGGGGAGGGAGCAAAGGGTGAGCCTGGCTGGGCCACCTCAGGCAGGTCACTATCCCTCTCTGGCTGAGCCCGAGGCCCTTCTAGCTGAGAGTGGCTTCCCCAGCAGAAGGAGGAGGGATTATGGCTGCAGGCAAGGTTGGCTGGGACATGACCCCAGCTGCCTGCCTCTCACCACCCATCCAGTTTAAAACCCATATGCAGGGATATGGGGGTCAGGGCGCCCCCTCTCCACAGCTTGGCTCCAGGCCCCCTTTTTGGGCACAGGGGAGATGCTGGCCATCTGGCCGAGGAGGTGCTGCACTGATGGGGAGCTAAAGGGAAGGTGGAGGGTAAGGCTGAGGCGGGAGGTGAGGGCTGGGGCATGGCATGGAGAGCCTCGACCGTCCACTTACTCTGGGCAATGGGGAGCCATAGGAGGTTAAGCAGAGAAGAGGGGGACGTGGTCGAGAGAAACTGAAGGCGGGGAGAGCTGCGAGAGGGCCAGTGTGAGAATCCAGGGCCATCCGACAAGGCGGGGGCGGGGAGGTGGCAGGGAGAGGACAGGCAGGCCCGAGAGGCATCCTCTAGTAAAAAGGGCTGCCTGGGGAAAGAAGCGGGGGGCGTCCCGGATAGTGTGGAGCCTCGGGTTTGTTTGATGGATGGAGAGGGACCAGGCACAGGACAGGCTGGCTGGGAGGGGTGAGCTGGATGTTGGCTGGCTTTAGTCCAGGGTGTCTGTGGGCTTCTGGGAGCAAGTCCAGGAAGCAGCTGGAGGTGCGGGCTCTATTGAGAAGCAGCGAGGGCCAGGGCGGCTGTTGTGGCGGCGTTTGCACAGGAGGACGGGCCGCCCCAGAATCTCAGCCGGGGTCCGGGCCCACGAGGTCTGTATGTTCATACTGAGGGACCCGCAGAGAGGCAGCCCCTTACTGTCTCCTCAGGTCACCTGCCTTCCTGGAGATCGGTGCTCTTCTCGGGGCCTGGCAGCCACCCCTCGGCCGCAGAACCTTCAAACCCAAACGGCTGCTCTGTGCAGGGACCATCTCCCGCCCTCTTCCCGATCCCCCAACAGCAGGGATTCCCTGTCATCTGCTTGGAACCCCGTTTTTTGGGCGGAGACTGTGTGCAGGCCCAGTGCCCAAACTTCTCAGGTTTTCCCTCCCTGATCCTCACAATGGCCCCGGGAGGGGCTCGTATGATCCTCCCCATTTTCCAGGCGAAGGAGCCAGCTGAGGCTTCCAGGCCACGGCGGTGGGTGGTGGGTGGGTCTGTCCGCTCACTCGGTGGGAGCCACAGGCTGCCGTGTGACCTGGGCAGGCGTGGCAGCTCCCTGAGCCTCATCTATCAAGCAAGAGCCACCCAAGGGACCCCAGCCACCCCACAACGCGCCTCTCACCCCTGACTTCAAGTGGTCCAGCTCCCAGGACTTTCCCAGCACCCCACCCGCCCCCTCCTGTTCCTCCTGCCCAGCCTCCTTGGGAACAGCCAGGCTCAGGCTGTGCTCCGGCAGCGCTGCCACCTGGGCTCTGGTCCGGGGGTGTCCCCAGCGGGGAGAGGGGTGGGCGGAAGCTGGGATCAGTTGGGCTGAGATGCTGGGCATCCAGAGATCCCCAGGCCCCCATGTCAGGGTCCGCTGTGTTCCAGGCTGGGGTAGGCAGGGCCTTGGAAAAGGGTGGCTTGAGGTTTTAATCACTTTATCAATGTTTGTTTTTGTAATTCAGCCCCGAGATGCTTTTCCCTCCATCTGTCCCCACCATCTGCTCCCAACAGGATTTTCCAAACCATTTGGAACCAAAGAGGGAGGGTGGGGGCTGGGCCTCCGAGGGGGGTGAGAAGGGACTACCTCTACCTACCTCCCTGCGAGGCTTCGGGGGCGGGAGGGGGTGCTGGGCTCCTGAGTCAGACAGAACTGAGTTCAAATGCTGACACGGTCACTTTCTTGCTGCATTACCTCAGGCAGATGACTTCACTTCTCTGAAGCCTCAGTCTCCACATCTGTAAAATGGCAGTATTATTAGTGACTCCTCAGGATTAGTGCCGATCCAATGAGGTGACACGTACAGTAGGACTGGGAGAAGTGGGCTCAGAGGGGCTGAGCCTAGGAGCCCAAAGCACGCCGCATGCAGTAGGTGCTCAGAGCTACGCGGTCCCCTCTCCACGCATGCCCACTGCTTCTCTCTCTGGCATCCTGGGAGCTGGTCGGATCCTCTCAGTGCGGGGGGAGGGTAGCTACTCTGCATCTATCTTTTGACTGCTCAGCTCCTCACTGGTCAGATGCTGGGACTTGCCCTCTCTCTGTCTCCCATGGCCACGCCCCCTGCTCCACCCTCTGCGTCTACCCTAAGACGGGCCTCCTCTCCCTCCTAGATGCCTCAGATTGGGGTGCGAGGGGCTGAGTGTCATCAGCAAGGACACCCACATCCCCACCCCATAGGGGCACGCTGGCAGGGTTCCAGGGCCACTGGGGCCTCACCTGTGTGTGCTCATGCCCAGAATCCCAGGCCGAGGGCTGGTGAGGCGGTGCCTGAGGTCTGCCTGTCAGTGCCCTGGTCTGGGGAACGCCAGTCACCCCGGTGACCTGTCTCACCTTCCTGCTCAGAAAGGGGAAGATACCCAGGCCTCTGCCGACTGCCCCTCTGCCCCCCTTTCTGGGCGATATCTCAGGGCACGAGGTCTTGGGCCAAGGGCCTTAGTGTGCAGTCGGGGGGGGGGGGGAGCCTTCCCCCTCTGCTCACAGAGGCCTCCCAGAGCTTCTTAGGAGGGAGAAGTGGCTGATGGGAAGTAACCAGCAGAGCCTACCAGGGCCCAAACTCTACTTCCAGGTCCACCTACTCACTTGAGGTACAGGGAGAGCCAAAGGGAGGCGGGGTACGCAGGAGGAGGGAAGGCCATGGGCCTGCCTTCAGAAGCCCCGCTGGGGAGGCAGGATGCAGACGGGGTCCTGAGGGCAGGGCGTCAGTCAGCCTCACAGAGCAGGAAAACGGGGGAGGAGGGGCTGGGAGAAGTGGGCTCCGAGGGGCTGAGCCTAGGAGCCCAGCCCAGGAGAGGAGCTGAGCTGAGGAGCCGCCTGGAGGAGGAGAGGCTGGGCAGGGAAGTGGGAGGAGCAGAGTGGCTGAGCAGCCCCTGTGAGGGTAAACCGAGACCACAGGATGGGAGGGGACCTAGAGCGGATGGGGAGATTCTGGCTTCCGGCAGGTGGGAGAGGAAGGGGGAGATGGGGGCGGGGGGAGAGGACCTGAAGCGGTGACTGCAGGGCAGGCCCCTCTTCCTGCCCCAGGTAGTGGGCCCTCCTGGCCTAGTGGGGAGAGGGGAGAGAGCCTGTCACTCAAAGGGCCTGAGGTGGAGGCTGAGCAGCAAGTCTCTCCCCACCCCCAGGTCCTCACGCAGGAGGCAGCTGGGAACCACCCACACATGTCTGGCGTCTCTCACGCCTCCACCAGGGGGTCCCAACACCGGTGCCAAGGCACACAGAGGAGCTGGTGTTCCGAGGGCCCAGCTGCCCTCCTGGTCTTCCGCAGCCTGGCTCCCAGCTCAAGGAGAGGCTGGGACCACCTGAGCAGCGTGGCCTGGGAACCTGGAGCTTTGGTCCGAGCCCTGGGAGCCAGGACGGCCCAGGCAGCGCCACAGAATTGGGAGGAGTTGTCCGATGCCGTGGGCCCGCCTTCTCAGTACCCCCGGGAACCAGCCCCTCTGTGCCACCCTGCTCATCTTTTACCCTGAGTTGGCCCCTTGCTGCCACCGTGGCTCCCAATCCTCAAAGTCTGTTCTTGACAGAAGGCCTGCGTAGGCTTGACCTGGTCGTCAGACCCTCTCACGGCTCAAAGCCCGGAGTGGTTCCCATCTCGTCCGGAATGAAACCTGAAGCCCTTGGCATGGTCCGGAGCACTGCCAGCTCCCAGTTTCTGCACACCGACCTCCCCTTTTCCCAAAACACATGCCTAATGCACTATAGGCTTGACTTGTATACTGTGTCCACTGTTTTCTTTACATATGTTTTTATTGATTTCAGAGAGGAAGGGAGAGGGAGAGAGAGATAGAAACATCAGCGATGAGAGAGAATCATTCATTGATCTGCTGCCTCCTACATGCCCTGCACTGGGAATCGAGCCCGAAACCCAGGCATGTATGTGCCCTGACTAGGAATCGAACCGTGACCTCCTGGTTCTTAGGTTGATGTTCAACCACTGAGCCACACAGGCCGGGCTATTGTGTCCATGTTTACTGTCCAGTCCTGTAACCCCACTGCCTAGAACAGTGCTGGGCACAGACTTAGTGCTTGATAAATATGTGCAACGAGTGGCTGAGGGCACATGGATCCAAGTCCAAACCTTCCATCACTACTGTCAGACACTGGAAAAATCATGTAACCCCTTTGAACCTCAGTTTCCTCATCTGTGAAGTGGGGACACGAAGGACCACCTCCTAGAGATGGAGAAAGGACAAAATTCGAGCTCAGGATATAGGGATTGTTGCTGAGCTGGGCCTATGCACCTCAGAACCCGGCAGGCTGGAGATGGATGGTCCCCAGCCCCCACGGCAGAGGCTGGGAGGGAGGCAGGCGGCTTCCTTGACGGGGGAGGTGAGGGGGAGGAGCACGTTAGATCGATGTTGGAAGGTGGGATTAATTCTGAGAAGATCTGGAGTGTCAGGCGGGATATGGGGGTGCACTCTGTTCTCTAAGGCGGAGGTGGGGTAGCGGGCGTGCCTGCCACCCCAAGACCTCAAGGACTGGAGGAGTGGGCGCTGCCCCCTCCCGGAAGAACCCTCAGCTCAGTTCCGGAGTGGAGGCGCGGGGGCAGCAGGGCAATTAGCGCCCCACTAGGATCCGGATTCGACGTGCGGCTCCGCGCCCAGGTAGGGATGGGGGACACTGGCAGGGAAGGGGTGGGGTAGTGGGGTGCTTGGGCGTAGGAAAGAGGTGTTTGGGCACTGACCTCTGGCCACCCAGTCAGGCTGCCTGAATCGAGATGCTCAAGAGATGGGACCTCGGTCCTGCTCCCCGGCGGGTGCTCCCTCGCGCGGGGGGCGGGGAAGTGAGGGGGTCCCCTTCCCTCTTGGGGCAGGGGAGGGGGCGGGGGCTCGTCCATCGCCCCCCTCACCCCCAGGGCTGGAGGGGAAAGGGAGAAGC
>NW_005370065.1:1002973-1009568 GCF_000412655.1 Myotis brandtii
ATGGAGGCGGGGCTCGGGGCGAGAGCTGCGGAGAGGTCCAGGGAGGGTCCCCAGGCAGGTTCCCCAGGTCGAGCTGTGAGTCCGCCCCATTGTGGGGACTGGGGTCTTTGCGAGACAACAGAATCTTCTACCACCGTCATTTCCACGTCTTCCACCCGGGAGGGGCAGCTCCGAGGGTGGCGGGGAAGAGGGGGCCCGGGAAGCTCTCTCCTGCCCGGCGCACCTCTCTGCCCCCACCCCATGACCCAGTTCCTTGGACCTTGAGGAGGGACTAGGGGACACACTCGGCCACCCCGGCCCCAGGCCTGTCCTCAGTCCCTCCCACACACTTGTTCACCCTCGGCTTGGGTCAGGAGAGGCTGGTTTAGAAGGGAGGGCGGCCAACTTACAGAAACATGCATGTGAGACTGCTGGGGGCACACACGGGCACATCTCCCTCACTGTGAGGGGTGCATACCTGGTCACATGCACATGCACAGACAGGGATTGAGGCACATGGGGAGACACATGCAGTGCAGAAGCCAGAGACACACGTGCATACATGAGCACATGCACTCACACACACACTCACCCACATGTGCACAGAGCTGCGTGCAAATTCACACACAAGGAACCCCCTCGCCCTGTCGCACAGCCCTAAGCCGGGGAGATTCACCTGCACGTACTCCCGCATCTTTGCCCAGAACTGCCTGGCTGTCTCTCCGTTGCTGTCCCCTCAGCCCTCCACGCTCTAAGCTCCTGCACGCGGGGGACCTTTCTGGACTAGAGGCCAGGTGAGTGCTGGGGAGGGTTGGCTGGCTGCAGGGACCCACCGAGGTCTGAGAAGGGCTGCAGCTCCCTGTCCTGGGACCCGGCAGCGCCCCTGGGGAGAGAAAGATGGCAAGGGAGCCTGAGGGTCCCATGTGCAGCTGGCCACATGCGAGGTGTCGGCAGGGGAGTTGGCTTGTGATGACATGTGGGATCATGGGCTGGCATGTTGTGATGGGAAGGGTATGAGAGTTGTGCATGCGTGTTGCCCTGTGTCCTCCCATGTGAGTTGGAGAGCAGAGGGAATGTTGTTGCGTGTGGAGGCATGGTGACCCATGGGTGGGTGTGGGCTGGAATGTGGCATGGGACCCAGCATATGGATTTGGTGAGCCGTGTGTCATGTGTCAGTATGCACTCATTTGTGTGTGGTGCATGCGTCTTGCGGCATCTAGTACATGGAAATCATTTTTATTTATTTAACACTTATCTAGCACTTACATGTGCAGACATTCTAAATGCTTCCCATGTGTTAACTAATTTGATTCCACAACCCTCATGAGGTAGGTACTGTTACCCCACTTTACAGATGGGCCAGAGAGAGTTTAAGGAAATTGCCCAAGGTCACATTGCTGGTAAGAGGCAGAGCTGGGACTTAAACCCAGGTGGTCTGACTCTAGAGCCCACGCCAACACCTATCTTATGCCACCCGCTGTGGGGCACAAGTGTGTGGGAGAACAGGCCAGTGGGTGGGCTGCAGGTGTATTTCGTGGTCATCAGGCATATGTGAGACAATGAGGGGGCCGTGGGGAGGAGGGAGGCGGACCAGAAGGCCGCTCTGCACCTCCCTGGGAAACGCTGGGAGTCAGTCTTGTGACTCCATGGCTGTGACACTTGAACCAGGTCACCTCACTCCCTTGATCCTGTCTTCTCATCTGTAAAATGGGACTAACCCCCAGGCTTCCCTTTGGGAGGGTGAAGTGGTGTATATCTGTGAAGGCCCAGTGGCTGGCCCTGAGCAGGGCCTTAGTGAATGTAAGCCCCTTCCCTTCCTGTCTCCAGGGCTGTTCCCTGGGGAAGGGTGAGGTCTGGGGAAATGGTGTGGAGCCTGTCACGGAGGCAGGATGCCTGGGTGCAGGCTGTGACCTGGGCCAGCTCCTCTCTCTCACTGAGTCAAAAGAGAGGCTGGGTGTCTGGTGTTTGGGGCCCTCCTGGAGTGGTGTCAAGGGACCAGGAGGGCCTGACTTCCCCTCTCCATTCCTTGACTCTCTGGGGGACCTAGGTAGGACTCAGCTCAGTGGCCATGGGCAAGCAGAACAGCAAGCTTCGGCCCGAGATGCTGCAAGACCTGCGGGAGAACACGGAGTTCTCGGAGCTGGAGCTGCAGGAGTGGTACAAGGGCTTCCTCAAGGACTGCCCCACGGGCATCCTCAACGTGGACGAATTCAAGAAGATCTACGCCAACTTCTTCCCTTATGGTGACGCCTCCAAGTTCGCTGAGCACGTCTTCCGCACCTTCGACACCAACAGCGATGGCACCATTGACTTCCGGGAGTTCATCATCGCGCTGAGCGTGACCTCGCGTGGCCGCCTGGAGCAGAAGCTCATGTGGGCCTTCAGCATGTATGACCTGGACGGCAACGGCTACATCAGCCGCGAGGAGATGCTCGAGATTGTGCAGGTGGGCCCCTGGGCCCCGCAGAATGCCAGGTGCAGGGCCCAGCAGCGTGCACCCCCACCCCTTTTCATCCTCTTGACAGCCCTGTGGGTGGGAGGCAGCAGGTGCTATTCTTACAGCCCATTTAAAAAACTCTTTCATTAGGAAATCTTTTCTCATTTAAAGAAAAGTTGAGTAAACTCCCATAAACCCTTTAGCCAGATCCACCAATCAATATTGAACACCACTGCTTTATCATTGTGTGTGTGCACATGTGTGTAATGTTTTGTTGTTCCGGACAGGACCCTTTACCCCCAAATACATCGGGATATAGTCCCTAAGAACAGGGACATCCTCTTACATAGCCCACAATATGATCATCAAAGTCAGGGCATTTAACACAGAAACAATGCTGTTATCTAACCTACAGACCATATTCCAATTTTGCCAAATGTCTTCATAATACTCTCTTTTGCCCTGATCTAGGATCACACATTGCATTTTGTTTTCGTGTCTCTTTAGTCCCTGTTAGTCTGTAACAGTTCTTCAGCCTTTCTTTGTCTTTCAAGATTTGACATTCCTGCAGAGGACAGGCCAGTTATGTTGAATTGATCCTCATTTACTCAAGAGAAAACAGATGCTCAGAGAGGTAAAGACATTTGCTCGAGGCCACACAGCCTGTGAGTGGGCCACCTGGATTCACAGTCCACATTCCATCTGGACACCCAGCCACAATCCAAATAATTAATTCAGGACTCTCTAATAGCCTCGTGCTTACAGCCACGAGCTCAGTGCATCTTTACAGCAGCCTCATGAGGCTCAGAGAGGTGAAGTGACTTGTCCAAGGTCACACAGCATATAAGAGGGGTCAAGCTCAAGCTGGCTACCACTCAGAGCTACCTCTTGAAAAGGGTCTGGCTTCCCATTCTGGAGTTGGACTCAACTCTTAGATAGCTCATCTGAAAAATTCTGATCTTACAGGGAGAATCTAGGACCTGATAAGAATGCCATTTTAATACAAATGTAAGTGTGACATGTTAGCTTTATCTCAAAAAGCTTCCGGACTGTCCATGCCCTCAGCGCAGCACTAAAGACCATCAAGGCTCTGGTTCTCTTTTTACCCGTCCAGTTCCTTGTACCCGAGCTTCTGTTTCTTCACCTGTAAAGTGAGGATGTTAACCCTCAAGGCTACGATAGGTGTAAAGTGGGAAGGGACTCTGGCAGAAGGCCCCGCAGACAGTTGGTTCGTAAACGTTGTGACTCTCTTCTTGCACATTCTCTGCTCCAGCCGGAATGGCCTTGGAATGTGCCCTGAGTAATCCTGCTGCACAGCTTTGCTCAAGCCCTTGCTCCCTTTCCTTCCGCCTTTCTTTTCGTCCCTCAGCTATGCCGACTGCTCCCCACTTCTAACTCACCTCGCCCTACTGGACTCGTCGGCTTCTCTGTCACTAGGGCCTGGGTCTGCTCTCTCCAGCTAGAGTAGAATGGGCTGCCTTGGGATGTGGTGCCTCCCTTTGCCTGTCAAGAGGGGAAAGCCTTTACGTTTGTCAGTGACTCCCGCGGGCCAGGCATTAAATCTCTAGTTGATGGGTAGTGGGGAGTTCTGGGGGTTCTGGTGGAAAGGTTGAGGTAGCCAGAGTGGTGGAGGATTACTGAGGGGTTGGGCAGCAGCTGGATACCAACCAATGTGGCGGGGTGTTCATGTTTTACCACTTAGCGTGGTTGCACTGGTGTATACTGGTAAATCTCAGCCCTGCTGGGGGCGCCAGCCAGTCCCATTCCCTGGGCATCCTCGGGACGGCCTGGCTGACCTCTGCGGGCTGGGCCCTGGTTTCCCTCACTACAGCCCATCAGTCAGCCCCAGAGGCCAGTGCAGAGTGAGGCAAGCCCCAGTGCCTGATTAATTACAAGTCAGCTCCAGGGAAACAACAGTGAGCAGCAATTCCAGACAATTAATTAGGAGGCCCGAAAGGGGGCGTTCACTAAGTCACTTGCTCAGTCCTTCTCAGACCCTGTCCTGTGGTCAGTACACTAGAAGGGAAGAAACTGCATCTTGGCTGCTTGGGGCTCCCACCCTGGTGGGCAGGCCACACTGCCCAGCTTGGTGACAGGGTCGTAAATGTGGCATCTGGGAGCTCAGGGCACTGAAGGTCAGGGAAGAACTGAGGATGTGGTGGATGAGTAACAATTAGTATACAAGCTGCTGTTTACTGACTACTACTTACTCTAGCCAGTCACTGTTCTATACACATGGTCTCATTTAATCCGTTAGACAATCCCCACGAGGGAGATATGATTACCCCATTTTACAGATGAGGAAACTGGGGCTCCCAGAGGTTAAGTACTTGTCTAAGGCTACATAGCAAGTGATTCGTGGAAACAGGATGCCACTCCAGGTCCACCTTACCTCACAGCCCCCACTGATGATCACCACCCCACAAGCATCTCTCCAGCAACTAAGAGGAAGTGGGTTCTAATCTGGTCTCTGCCATGAATTCCTGTCCTGAGCCTTTATTTCTTATCTGGAAAATAGGGATAAAGTACCTGACACATAAATGGTAGCTGGTATGATCGTTCCAGGCAGAGGCTGTCAATGCTGGGGAACCGGAAAGGTGCAGGAGTGTTTAGTTGCGGCAGAATCACCTACCAGTGGAGGCCTGATAGTGGAGGGGTCAGAGGGACCAGATTGTAAAAACTCTGAACGCCAAGGGCCAAATGGCTTGGACTTGGTACAGAGGGCAGCGGGAGGTGCCAGTGGCTTTTAAAAGGGAAGTTCCTGCCAGAAGCCGGGCACGGTGCTCAGCTCTGGGGATATGGGCACTAGCTAGATGTCCACCGTCCTTATTGGTATGTTGGGGACTAGGAACAATCCAACAAAGGCGTCCCCTGCGGTGTCCCCTAAGGAGAAGCCCAGGAGGCTCCGGGCGGGCATATGGGCCCTGACCAGCATGGATCAGAGGAGGGCTCCCTAGGCAAGCGCCATGGAAGCTGAGCCGCAAGGAGTGGGAGGCAGCAGAAGAAGCGTGGGGCAGCATCCAGAAGGAGCTGAGTGCACGGCAGGTCTGGAGGGAGGCCTGCGGATGACTGGAAAGAGGGGGCGGCCAGCTGGGCTGGGGACGTGGTGGTGGAGATCTGTGTTTAGAAAGAGCTCTCGGAGGCAGCGTGGGGGCACAGACCCAGGGAATGAGGCTGGGAGAGACCAGGTGGAGGCTAAAGCCGGATCTGAGGCAGGGTACATTTGTGGTAAGGGCGAAGGGGAGCAGGTTTCTTGGAGGTGGCTTCAGTAGCAAAAAGCTGGAAGATGGAGACCATCGGCCCGGTCCTTGAGCCTATCCCACCCGCCAAGCCCACGTGCTCTGTGTACTTTTAGCGCAACCCCCCACCCCCCTTGGTGTGCCTCGGAGCTCCTGCACGTGGGCAACTACTGCCTAGGGTCCCGCGGAGTCCAGGTTGTCCCCGCCCCCGGCAGGTGCTCATTTGCGTTTATTTGCATAACATTCCCCGCCCCCTCTGGGCCCTGCAGCCTCCGGCCTTCCAGCCCTCAAGGTGGCCCAGCGCCCCCTGCCGGCCACAGCGGTACCGCAGCCCAGTGCCACCTGCCGCAGCCCAATTCCCTCTGTCCGTGCCCAGCGCGGGGCACCCGGAGTTTCCGAGAAACAGCGCTAAAACCGTGCTTACCCGGGAACCTGCAGCCCCATGTCTTCCCACATCTCTGCTCACCCCCTGCACTCAGCTACCCCCAAACTGTCTGCGCCCGCTCGGAGCTTCCCGCTGCGCTCTTTGGATATGCATAGCCCTCGGTCAGCAACTCCTCTCCCACCTAGCGCGCCTCGGAACTTGGTTTGGGCCCTCGCCTACAGACCCCCCTCCTGGGAAACCTTTCCAGACACTCCTTCCCGGACCCCCGGGGCCCCCACGCCCCCTGACCCCCTCTCCATTCGTCAGTGTACCTGGGGCGCTTCTGAAGGTTGGGGTGGGGGGTGCTCGGCAGCCTCCTCTCACTCCCCGCCTTCCCCTCCAACCCCCAGGCCATTTACAAGATGGTTTCGTCGGTGATGAAGATGCCGGAGGACGAGTCGACCCCGGAGAAGAGGACGGAGAAAATCTTCCGCCAAATGGACACGAATAACGACGGTGAGGGGCAGGGGCGGGCGCCACCTCCTCCCCCTCCGCGGCTCTGCCCTCTGCCTCCCC
>NW_005370065.1:1009699-1015200 GCF_000412655.1 Myotis brandtii
CCTGGCGCGGGGGCCGCCTTCCCCCGACACCGTTCCCTCCCGCTGCAGGCAAGCTGTCCCTGGAGGAGTTCATCCGCGGGGCCAAGAGCGACCCGTCCATCGTGCGCCTGCTGCAGTGCGACCCCAGCAGCGCCTCCCAGTTCTGAGCGAGGAGCCAGCTCCCCTCCTCCCCGCCTCCACCGGCCGCTCCCGGCTCTCGCTTCCCCTCCCTTGTGTCTCTCCAGGCTGGGGGTCAGACTGGGCCTTCCCCCCCCAGGGTCCGCACTCTGGGGGGAGCCTATGGAAAAGGGAACCCTGCCGTCCTCCCAAGGCCCAAGCAAGCGGTTAGCACCCCCAATCCAAGGCCATATCTCCCTTCGGCAAAGATAGGGAGACAGGCTCTGGCGTGGTCCTCCCCTCCGAGTCAGCCTTCCCCTACCTCGATCTCAGAATTTCAACCAGCCCCCCTCCCAACCCAAATGCACAGCCCCGAGGCCAGACGTCCCTCCCCCAATCACCGGGCAGTTCCCCCTCCCCCACCCCACCCTGGTAGGTCTCAGCCTGGGTGGGGAGCGTGGAAACCGAGCCCAGGTGAGGAGCCAGTCTTTTTATTTGGAGGGAAGAGAAGGATTGGGGGGGGGGGGGCGTGGAGGGATAAGGATAAAGCTTCCTTGAGCCATCCTTCCCTTCCTGCTGCAGCTTTTGTTGGCTGGAGGCCATGCTGCAAAAGGAAAACCTCCCGATTGCAGTGTGAGCCCCATGAACCCCCGCCCGCCTTTCAGCACGTGGATGAACACAGGCCCACAGACACACCTAACCGCCCCGCCCCCTGCATCCTGCGTGGGAAAGCACAGGCCCTGGCCGAGCCCTCCCCTGCTGCATGCCTCCCGGCCGAGCGTCTCTGTTCTTTTTAATAACTTCAGAATAAAGTCTCACTTCAGCGCAGAGCGTGGGTGGCCGGGGGAGGGGTTTAAAATCCCCACCCAGGTCCGGGAATGGCCACTGAGCCCTCACAGGCCAGCTCCAGGGATCCTGGCCTGGTCACAGTGCAGACTTGGTTGCAGGTCCCCATGCTCATGGGGTGTGGGTGAGGCAGCAGCTGTCAGAGGGTCAGCGGGCCAGAGCTGGGGCAGCTCATCAGGTCGTGGCCTTCCGCAGGCTCCGGGCTCTCCTGCATCTGCGGAGACAGGAGAGGCTGCCGGGCTGTGGACCTGGGTCTGGGAATCCTCCAGGCCCCCCGGGGAGACGAGGCTCCCTGAAGCAGAGGGCATCACTGCATCCCAGGCCACACCCTTGGAGTGCCCCCAGTTCCAGCCCAGATGACCCCCCCCACCCCCTCAAGTCCTGGGCCCTGGGTGAACCAGGAGCCAGCTGTGTGTCTCAGCTGGGAGATCTGACCCCTCTGAGCCTCCAGGCCTCTCTCTTTGGTCCTGGGGAGAACACTGTCGCCCCAGTTCTCAAGTGGGAGCCCCATGCAGAGGGATGGGGGCTGCCCAGCAGGGGCTCCCAGAAAATGAGGGGAGTCAAGGCTGTGGAGGGGATGGCAGGCCTTACCATGTGGTGGCTGCTTTTCCCCCACCAGGGCCTCAGTTCCAGCAGCTGGTGGGCGAGCTGGGCGCATCGCACCGCGAACACACTCTCTGCCACGCAGAACACAAGGGAGATACCCCAGAGGCACAGGCTGGAGCTCTGCAGGGACACGGGGCAGGGATGGCACAGGGGTTGGGGGTGGGTGGGCAAGGCTCCCAGAACCCTTCCCACCTCTGATGAGCACTTGATTGACCCCCCCCCCTCCCCACCCCATCCCAGGCCTAAGCACTCACATAAATGCGTGTGGGGTCGAAGGGACAGTCGGGTGCCAGGGCCAGTAGTTCGGGGCTCTCAAAAGTGCAGGCGGCCAGCAGTGCCCGGCCCTGGGTGGCAAAGGTCACAGCGATCGAGGCCAAGAGTCCGAAAGCACAGGTCAGAGAGAGAAGGGCACAGGCCACACTTGAACTAAATACTGCCCAGCGCTGGAGAGGAGAGACCACTGGTCAATGGCTATCAGGCTCCACCCCACATGGGCAGTTCTGGCCCCCCATGGGGTCAGCTCACCCCCTCCCAGCAGGCCAGGCCCTTCTTTCCCCAAAACCCCATTCCAGGAGGTGCCACATACCAGAGGGATGCTGGGGAGGTAGCGTGACAACACAATGGCTGCGATGCCCGAGGTGATGACCTGTGGGGAGACTCAAGTCAGCCCTGACCCTCCTGCTGGAGGAGAGCGGGCAGTGAGGTCAGGGCCCCTCTCAGATAAGGATTCCGCCAATGCCAACTGGAGCCCCCAAGCCGCCTCCTCCCCCGCTGCTTAGCCTTAGCCTCATTACTTTGATCTGCATGGAGGCACTGCCCCCTCATGGTCCAGCCCCCAAGTGATGTTTCTAAAGCACAGTCACTTCCTGCCTACAACCTTCCATGGCTCCCCACTGCCCATAGCTGTGTAGCTCCAACAGGGACCTGTGTATCCCAGGGCCGCAGCGGCATGTACCAGGATATGTATGACTTGCCTCCCTGGAGTGGAAGAGATTTGGGAAGAAACTAAGTAACTCGCTGTCAAGGAACTAAACACAAAATAAACAAATCAGGACACTTTATGGAGAATTCAAAATCTTAGGAGTACATTTCCTCAAGCTCTCAGCGACCTGGCCTCAGTCCCAGCAGCATCTCAGCCCCACCCTGCCAAGCCTCTTCCTCATTGCCCTGGATGTGGACACCCACACACAGCCTGCTCATGATGCTGTCCACACAGCGCCCTCTCAGCCCCAAGAGTTGGCTGCTTAACCCACCAGCTGCCCCCTGGCTCTTCGGGGCTCCATTCAGCCAGGCTTCCTTCCTGAGCTCCCTCACTGTGTCAGGCATGGGCTGCACCCATGGGAGGCAGGTGGTGTAACAGGAGTCCAGCAATGTCTGTAATTCACTGTGCAGCCATGAGTAGGTGCCTCAACCTCTCTGGGCTAAGTCCTGCTCTGCAGGATGAGCTTATGGAAAAGACACTGGCTTTGGTGTCAGACACATCGTGTCAAATCCAGCTTGGCCTCTTTGCTTCAGCAGGAGGCTGGGTGAGTCCCTGAGAGGTTTCCCCCTGTCGGGGTAATAATGGCCCCATGTTGCTGAGAACAGTGAGAATTAAATGAGGAAATGAGGGTAAAGCGGAAGTGGTCCATCCTGGAGCCCACAACCCTGAGCTCACGGCCTTCCTTGCCTTCTATCCAGGCCGGTGAGAGGAAAACACAACAGTAATAATAACGCCAAAGGACCGCACACATCGCCATGGCTCAGCCTGTCCCGCTGACGGAGGCGCTCCTTGCTGGGCTGGTCGAGCTTCGTTATGCAGGGGAGGGAACAGGCTGACAGGGAAAAATAAGTCCCTTAGCCAGGAGGTGGCAGGGAAGGACCTGGCGCTGACATATGGACGTTGCCCAAAGGGCTGTGGCCACCTCTGTGGCTAGGTGGGAAAGAACTTTATGCACTTGGGAATACCGGGCTCCTTCACTCATGTATTCATCAAGCCGGTCTCGACATCCAGGCATAACGGTGGCGACCATTTATTCAGCACTTATGTAGACCAGGCCTCATGCTAAGCTTCTGAAACATTGTTTTTTCAGTGTCTCCAGAACAGACCTGAGCTATTCCCACTTCCATACCTTTGCATCTGCCATTCTCTGTGCTTGGGATGCGATCCCAGCTTCCTCTGCCACCTGTTGGCCACACACCCGGGCTATGGTAATTGCACCCCATCCTGGAATTCCTACTCAGCCATCAGTGCCCAGCCCAGGGGCGTCTACCTCGGTGAACCCTCCTGAACCCTCTCAAGCTGAGCGGCTGCTCCTTCCTTCTGTCCGGTGGCGTCTTGCCTATTGCCCACTATACTCATCATCCCAGCTCACAGCAGTGAGGCTGAGCATGTGGCAGACACTGTGCCAAGCACTTTAGTGGATGGTCCCGTCCATTGCTCACCAGGACCCTCTGTGGTGGACACTGTTACGATCCCCGCTTTATAGATGAGGAAGCTGAGGTAAAGGGAGCTTGGGTGGCTCATGTCGTTGGTAAGTGGAGCAGGGGTTAGGCGTGGGCTCTCTACTGGCCCATCCCAGGCTCTGCGCGGAGACTCATCAAGAACCTTTCAGGCCCCCTCCAGCCCCGCCAGCCCCTCCCGGCCTGGGCCTACCAGGATGGCAGACGTGACCGAGAGGATGTTGACCACGCAGTACTGCAGAGCCGCGGCATCGTGGGGGGCAGCCACGTAGCGCAGCACGGTGCCGTGGAGCAAGGCTGCCTCGATGAAGCTCATGTGGCCCAGCACCACCAGCACCAGCCCCGTCTTCATCAGCACCTTCCGGAAGTCATCCACACTCAGGCCACCTGTGGGGGACAGCTGTGTCAGGGCCATGGGTGGGGCTCATCCTGCCATGTTCTTGGGGACCCTGTGCCAGGAGGTAGTCCCCAGGAATCAGGGAGGGATGGGGCCATCCAGTCACAGACACTCCGTGTGACCCTGTGCCAGCCCCTCTCTGAGGCCCAGATGACTCCTGTGTCAAAAGGGGAAGGCTTGGTCTGGCTGATCTGAGAACCCAGAGCCTGCAGGACCCTCTGCAGCTGTAGATGGAGGAGAGTCAGAGGGCAGGTGACAGGCTGGACAGGCATGTGGAACCGGAATGGCATCGTGTAGATTAACTGCTGGCCAAACAGGAAGGGGCACAGCAGCTTTGTCCCAGGGCCCTGACCCACCTCGCCCCATCCACCCACCCACCTGGCAACCCAGATACCACCCGGCCCGGAGCCTGGCGGGCTCATAAACAACAGCAGCATCCCAGGCCCGAGACTTTGTTCCCACTGTAGGCACCGTGCCACCGCCGCGGGCTATGCCTGGAGCGCTGGGCAGAGTCTGAGGGGAGGCCCTGGCTTGTTTCTAAGTCACCATTCTTGGAGCACTTAGCCGTGTGGCTGCATCCTGGTAAGCACTCCACTCTTAGAGATCCTTTATCCTCAGGGTAATCCTAAGGAGGAGGGGCTACCACCCCATTTTACAGCAGAGGAAAGCGAGGCTCACAAGGTCTCTTGGACTCCCCAGGTGTGTCTGATGCCAAGAGCAGCACCGCCGAGCCCAGGGAGTGAGGGAGGGGACATCCACCCCACTCCCCTCCGGATCCTGTTCGCCAACGGTCCCTCCCTCCCAGCGGGGTGCGGAGCCCAGGGAATGGCAGTGGGAACCCTGGGCAAGGCGAGGAAGCGGAAGGCAGGCCGCCTCTGGCTCAGAGCTCCCTGGGCCGGACTTCCTCCTGCGTCTTCCTTCTGGGCGAGGTGGGGGCTGCTCTCTCCAGCGTTTCTTCCCCGGCCTGGGGGGTGGGGGTGTGGGGGGGTCCCGCCTCCGCAAGAGAGGAAAGTGGGGAAGAGGCCGGAGGGCACCGCATCCCTCCACATCACCGCGGGCACAACTCCGGCCAGAGCCCAGTGCCCTGCAGAGAAGGCGGCCTGGACTCCGGCCC
>NW_005370065.1:1015771-1049405 GCF_000412655.1 Myotis brandtii
ACAATGAAGGGGCTCCTAAACTACAGCCAGGACTGGTAAAGTCCCTACTATGTGCTCCTGCCAGGCCTACACTTTTAAAGGGTCTCTAGAGAGTTTTCAAAGCATTTTCTTATTTTATCTCACCACGAGCTTAGGGGGCAGACATTATTATCCCCGTAGACAAAGGTAAACAGGCCGGGAACAGAGAGAAAGCAATTTGCCTGAGGTCACCCTAAGGACAGACCCTGTCCCCCAGGCAGTGCCTTCTGCCGCCCACTGCTGCGCTCCCCACCCTCTAGGAAGAGGAGGATTCCCAGCCTTCACCTTGACCACAATCACCCAGCGAATATGCGCACGACCCCCCTCTCCCGCTCCCTCGCTCCTCTGAGCTTCAGTTTCCATCTGTAAAGTGGGCATCACTGAAGTGGGGGCCTGGGGCACAGCTGTACCCGGGCCCACTGTGTGCCCTGTGTGGGACCCCTGGGTCAGCACACCCAGAGCCTCTGGGGAGTTAAGGGAGCACAGTCACACCACAGGAGGGAGTGGGGCCTCTGGCCGGCCCGGAAGCCCTGTGACATCGCAGGCCACCACGGTCAGGCAGACTGCTGCCCTGTCAGGCGCTGTCTGAAGGGGGACAACGCACGACAGGTGCAGGTGGGAAGAAAAGCGTGTGAGGTGAGAGAGAGACGGGGACAGTTCCCAAGCCATCGGCTGGCATCTGAATGCTGATGTCCCTGTGGACGGCCTCATCGTTGGGCGGGTGGGCAGGACTCATCTGTATTGTAAATGGTCAGACCCAGCAATTCCACTTCTAGGTCTTTCCCCTGCACACCAAGAGTGCAAAGGGACACACGCCTCTAATGATGTTTATGGACAAGCTGTTTCTAATAGCAAGTAACAGCACCAAAGTGACAACCAGGAGCTGGTATGGGCTGGAACAATCCTGAGAGGGAAAGATTATCACCCATTTCACAGATGAGAAAAGTGAGGCAGAAGGTAAAGGGCTCAGCGGTAGAGCCGAGACTTGAATCAGGCCTAACTGTGAAGGCTGCCCTGACTTCTGAGTGTGGTTGGGGACCGTGGGGAGCCATAGCCCTCAGGGAGGGGGCCTGCTTTCTAGGGCCCTGAGGAGGGAGAACTGTACACCTGTTTCTCCCCAGACACAAGTTCCTGGTTAGGGCCCAGCCTTAGCTGCCTGAAGTTATTGCCGTTTCTCTTCCTTATTGCCAATTGGTCAAAGTCCATTAGTCCGAGCCACCCAGTGCCCCTTGCCTCTGCCCAACCCTCTGCACACCGGCTTTAGGTTCCAGGAAGAACCCCGGCCACAGCTCTAGTCACTTGTCCTCTACCAACTCCCCGTGACACGCTGGCAGCTCACTGTCATTCCCTGGGCCTCAGTTTCCCCATCTGTCAAATAGAGATAAGGACTGCCTTTCCTGCCTCCCAGATTTTGGAGGCATAACGCTTTGAGGGATATGAGAATGGATTGGAACCCAGCCAGAGAAATATAAGTAGTAATTCTCTCTCTTCCTGGAACATTTAACAACCAGGTGTGGCATAGACGGGAGGCTGGGTCTTCCCAGGGCTGCTCAGCTGGGGGTGTTGGTTCAGGCTTCTGTCCCTGTGCACCCCCTCCTCACCTGAAAAAAGGCCTCCCCCCCATTACAATAACAGTTCCTCCATGTAACTAAAACAGTCACACGCAAACCCTACCATATTCCAATTTAGTATATATATACATGCACAAAAGCTGAAAGCCAACTGATCATGCTTGTCTGAGAAGAGGAGGCAGTTAAGGGAACTTTTATGTGTTTACAATTACAAATTCTAGATGGTGTGAATAAGGGTGTTTGTTATTTTTTGTAACTTTTACATTTCAAAAAAACAACAACTCATTGTAGAAAACTTGAGAGGCAAACAGGAAAGTATAAAGAAGAAATCAGAACTACCCACAATCCTCTCTGCCCTCACAGAACACCACCGTTCACATTGGGAAGGTTTCCCTATGTGCGTCTATCATTTTGTTCTTGAGACTCCTGCCACCCGGCTTTACTCTGCCAGTCCTTCTCAGCACCTTACGTGTCTCCCTCCCTGTCACCCACCTCCATCCATCAAAGACTTGGGTTTCCAGATTTCCATCAGGCAATCTGTGCGCAGGTCCTGCTCATCCATGTGAACGACCCTCCTCAGGGACCTTCATCATGACCCCAGCCATCCTCTCTGGGTCATGCCTTGAACAACCCCCCTCTGACATCCCAACCTCAAGCATCCCTAAAGGCACAGCATGCCCATCTCCTGACGCCCACTGCCTCATTTCCTGACTTCACAGAGGCCACTGGCCCATTCTCTTTTCTGCTGTTCAGTTAGCACCCTGCTGGCCTCTTCATCACCGAACCTACACCACAAGGTTGAGCACTTGAAGGCCAGTTCAGTTGTTCAGGTGGGAGATGAGAAGTGTAGGGGACTTGGACTTGGACCAGGATAGTGGCTGTGGAGATGGAGAGCAGAGGAGAGATTTGAGAGATGTGATTCTAATACACATTACAATTTGGAAAGCACTATTTTAAACCCATTTACCTCCTTACCTTATTCTCCCAGTCGCTCCTCCAGCCCCACATGGACACTCTCCATCCCACATCCTTCCTCTTTCTGCTGTCCTTCCCACTGGCCTATAAACATGCCCAAGTCTCTTCATCCTACAAGAACACACCCTCTTTCGACTCCCTTTGCATTTTTAGTTACTTCCTTTGCATTTCCTTTCCGTTCCCTTCCAAACCTCCAGAGTGGATTAGCTTACATGCTGTCTCCATCCTCTCCACTCCCACCTCCTCCTCAGTCCACAGCAATGTGGTTCAGCTCTCTGCTGGAAGAGCCCTTGTCTAGGTCACCAGGATATCACTCCCCTGAATCCAGTGGAAGCACCTCTTTCCTGGTTTTCCTCCTACCTCTCTGGTTGTTCCTTCTCAGTCTCCTCTGTGGGCTTTTTGTCATCAGCTCGACCTTTAAGCATTGGTATTCCTTTGCATCGTTTCTGCTTCCTTTCTTGTTTGCATTGGTTGGTTCATGCCTTGTTGTGGTTCCCTTTTTATATGGTGATTCTCAAATCACTGTCCCTCACCTAGACAGCTCCCCTGAGCATCAGACTCAAGTATCCAATCACCTTATCTCTCCACCTGTGTGTCCCTCAGTCACCTCAAGCTCAACATGTACCAATTGATGGCTTCATCTTTTCTCCTAAACTGCTTCTCGTGTATTTTCTGTCTCGGTTGATGGCATCATTGTGTACTTAAGCCAAAGCCTGGGACCCATTCTTTACTCCGTCTCTTTCTGTATAAAGTCAGTTATCGGGCCCTGCTGATTCACATCATAAATGTTTCTATAACAAGTGCCTTGCTCTTTGTCCCCGCTATTCCTGCCCTTGCCCTTGTTCATGGAGCATCTCTTGTCCCCAGTTGTTTTTTTACACGACCAAGTGATCTTCCTAACATATAAACCAGATCACATTACTCTTCTGCTTAACATCAGAAGTAACACAAAAGAAAGTAAAGAAGACAAATAAATGGAAAGGTATCTGGGGCTCTTGGATTGTAAGGTTTAATGTTGTTAGGATGACAATTCTTCCCAAACTGATCTACAAATTGAATGCAAACCCTCTCAAATGCTTTTTTTAAAAATAGAAATTCACAAGTTGATCCTAAAATCATATGGAAATGCAAAAGATCCAGGATAGCCAAAATAACCGTAAAAAGAAACAATCACACTTCCCAATTTCAAAATGTACTACAAATCTACAGTAATCAATACAATGTGGTACTGGCATAAGAATAGACATACAGATGAGAGGAATGAAATGGTGAGTCCAATAAAGAAACCAGAAATAAAAATACACATATGATCAACTGATTTTTGACAAGGGTACCAAGATGATTTAAGGGAGAAAAACAGTTACCAACAAATGTAGCTGGGACAACTGGGTATCCACATGCCAAAGAATGAGATTGGACCCTGGCTGGTGTCACTTAGTGGTTAGAGCATTGGCCTGAGCACTGAAGGGTCGTAGGTTCAATTCCCGGTCAAGGGCACATACCTGGGTTGCAGGTTCAATCCCTGGCTTCAGTAGGAGTATATAGGGGAGGCAACCAATCAATGTGTCTTTCACATTAATGTTTCTCTCTCTCTTTCCCTCTCTTTTTCTCTCTCTCCCCTCCACCATTTCCTTCCTCTCTTCTACGCTCTCTAAAAATCAGTGGAAAAAATATCTTCAGTTGAAGATTAACAACAAAAACAAAAACAACAACAACAAAAAAGAATGAGGTTGGACCCCTACCTCATACCATATACAAAAATTAACTCAAAGTGTAAGAACTAAAACTATAAAACTCTTAGAAGAAAACGTAGGCATAAACCCTTGTGACCTTGGATTAAGCAATGCTTTCTTAGGTATGACACCAAAAGCACAAACAACCACAGATAAATCTGACTTCATCAAAATGAAAAACTTTTTTGCTTCAAAGGACATAACAAGAACATTAAGAACAGAGGCCCTAAGTATCTCATATATAGCTCACCACTCAATATTCAGCGCCTAGAACAGTCACATGGTAGGCATTAACTGAAGAATAGAGCATTAAATCCATGGTTCTCAAAGTATGGTCTGGGAACCCATGAGGGTTCTCAAAGACCTTTTCAGAGGATCTGTGAAGTCAAAATTATTTTCTTAATCTACTTTGATGTTCTTTTGCTTTTTTGATGGTGGAAAGGCAATGATGAGTAAAACAGCTGGCCCCTTAGCACAAAGGAAGGCAGCGGCTCTGAGCTATAGATGTAGTCATTGTATTGTCACTGCCATGTGCACACAGTATGAGAAATAAATATGCCAGTTTCACTTGAGAATGACGTGATGAAACAGTAAAAATCATTAACTCTATTACATTTCTACCCCTGGGTATACTTCTTTTAAATATTTTGACAGAACGGAAGCATTCTGCTGGCTGCCTAAGTACCATGGTTGTCTCCAGGAGAAGCACCTGTGCCATTGTTTGAGTTGCAAGCTGAACTAGCTGCTTCTTTTCATGAACACCATTTCTCCTGATTGAAAGATACACTAAGCTTATGCAAATGTGGGTTTCTGCAGACATTTTCTCTAAAATGAAGGAAGTGAGCCTGTCAATTCAAGGAGAAATATTGAAAATATTTGCTGCCAATGATAAAATTTGAGCTTTTGAATGAAAAAAAAGACTTTTGGAAAATTCAACATTTGGAAGATCTGTACCACTCAGTGAATCAATGTTTTCCAAGAGACCAATACAAGATGTTACAAAATCATGAATGAATAATGGATGCATTCAAAGTGCAAAATAGCCTGACCGGTGTGGCTCACAAAGGCAGGCCACAAAGGTCAAGTGAAGCAGCATCTCCAATGCAGGTTAAGAGGAGGGACAGTGACCCTGCCCTTGCTGGATCCTTCTGATGACAGCCCAGGCCTCAGAATCCAAGCACACAGTGCCAGCAGTCTTCGCTCACTGTCGCCCTCCGTGCATGAAGCCCTCTCTCTCATATCTGCATGTGAGACAGCCATGTCAGAGTGGAGGGAGCAAGATATCTGGAGTTCCAGATCTGGGTTGTGGCTTCCTCCTCCGCCTCCATTGTTTTTTTTTTAGTATAGCAGTAATGGATTTAATTTTAATTTTATTAGCTTGCTTCTTTTTTGATCTGGCTGTGATCTCCAGGAAACCAGTAGCCATGTTTGGGTAAGTTCATGAGCTTCTTACGTGTACAAGAAAGAGCCATGTTCAGATAACTTTTGGTAATGGGGCGATGGCAGGGACACAGAGGAAGTGAGGTATCAGGGAAGCCATCACTGATTTTAAATTCCTGGAAAGTCAGACTTGGAAGCACCTTTGAAGACTAACAGGTCCCTGGAGAACAGGGACAATGGTCTGGCGACGTCAGGCGACATGCTCTGGGTATGCTCCTAGCACTTATGTCTCCCGTACCAGACAGTCCCACACAGGGGGTTGGCCTCCATCACATCTAGGTTGTTCACGGCAGCATTTGGCTGGGGCCCAAATTCTGTGTCCAGTCAGCTGCAGTAAGGCTGGCAGGGCTGGCCGCACTGGATCTCCATGACCTAGATCACAGTGATTCGTGAAGACAGTTCAGGTCTGCCGGCCTCGGGAGGAGGCTGAGGGAGTTGCAGTCACTCAGCATCAGCATTTTTTTTTTTTGTCTTCTGACTTGTGTCTCAATTTTCTTCTTCCATTTTACAAAAGAAGGAGTTGGACCAGTTAGTCTTCAAAGGTGCTTCCAAATCTGACTTTCCAGGAATTTATTATTATTATAGTTTGGCTGCACATCAGCTCTAGCAAAATGACAAGTTATATCCTGGCTCAAAGGTTTCAAGTTGTGCTATTTCTCAGTCAGGGAACAGAAACCACTCTATTTTTAAGCAGAAAAGGACTTAATACAACAAATCAGGTGTTTCTCTCTCAGATGTTGATGCTTCTCTCTCATCGATATTTCTACCATCTCTCTCCCTCTCCTTTCATCTCTCTCTAAAAAATCAAATGAAAACATATTTTTAAAAAAGAAGTAAAAGATAGTAAATATAAAAATATATTAATATTTAAAAAATAATAAACCCCCTCCTTTTAATCTCTTAAAGGAGAGATTAAAAATCCTATTAGTGATGCATCCATCTATGGGTGATGTCCATTCGGTTCAGTCACAATTCTACCTCAACAACCTGTAACCTAAGGGCTACATTATCAAGTTACCAACAATAAGACACCTTACAATACTAGGGAACATGTGGGAGGTGGGGAAGAAATGGGTGGTAGCTATAAAACATAGACACACTACAGCAAGGAAAACATGAAATACTAATGTAGTCCTCATTTCTCTCTCAAGTTCTCATGAATTATTTATATCCATAACTTTCTTTCTCCATTGCCCATTCTAAGTTCCTTGTCTCCCAGCTAGCACCTCAGTATTGGTATGATGACCCAAATCTTTATTCCTAAAGGAACTGAGCCCTTAGTGGTCTAGCCTTTAGAACTTTTTCTCCTAAATATGGTAGTAGTACTAGAAGTAGCTCCAGAGGGTCCTTCGGGTTCCAGGCATACCCCTTCCAATCCCTCAATGAGCAACAGCAACCTGTTTCCCTGGGAATCAGGGTCAATCGCTCCACCTAACACAACTGCCCCCTTTTAGGCTATTGGCTCAGTGGATGAGGAGCCCAAACTGGGCAGAAGACTTCTAGTCGATGGACTTGTTATGTGCCCTGGTGAATGTATTTCTCTTGTGGTTGTTGAGAATTGTAAACCATTTGTAAGCCATTTGACTATTCTGTAGGGCCAGCTGCTTTAGTTTGATTCCGTGGGTCTTAGCCCATTGCCTCCCTGGATGAGAGGCAGTGTTGTGTGGAACACCACATGGTGAATAAGACATTCAGGAAGTTTATAGATAATAATGCTGATGATCATGATAATAAATGAAATGGATACTAGTTAATACATACAGAACTTACTACAGACCAGGCATTATATGTATTTATTTAATTCTCAGTCCCAAATGAAGAAACTGAAATAGAGAGGTTAAATAATTTGCCCAAGGTCCAAAGACACTTAAACAGTGGAGTTAGAATCCCTACCCAGACATGCTGGTTCTGGAGTCTGTCCTCTGAGCCACTATGCTTCTCAATGTGAACAGATAACCACATTTAGAATAATAGGGGGTGGGGGAAATGCTTGGTTTTATAATAATTGGGACTTTTCTGTTTAAAATTTCTTTGTGAATATTTTAGGCTTGGCATGCATGGAAACAATCCATATCTTGAGTGAATGTCTTTTCCAGTGAGGAGAAATTGCTGCTTCCTCTATGATGGAAGGGATCTGATATAATCTAACTGCTACTGAGTGCCCAGCTGGTCCCCTCAGAGCATGGAGCAGGGCTCAGTAGTGAGAGAACAGCCATTGCCGGAAATAGCGTGGCTTCACTCCAAAATCATAAGGCTCTGTGCTGCGATTCGCTTATGGAAGTTTGCCACAGCGTGTATCCTGTATCCTTATTTGCCAAGGACTTTGCACACCACTGGATCTGCTAGGTCATAAAACCAAACTGCTTACCTTGCAGCCTGTACTCACTGCTGGCCATTCTCTTTCTGGGGGCCCATCAAAGCTGGTGGCCTTATGGATTACTTGATAAACAGGTCAGTGCAGCATAACCAAATGTGGTATGTGAACTCTAAGATCAAAAGCGATCCATCAAATGCTCAGACGTTTTCTTAGTGGTGGGGGGTGTGCAGTGCAACAGCTCATCCTTCACTTCAGATTACCTGCCATGTTCCAGACTCCTCCGGATCCCTAGAAACTCCACGGAGTTGAAAGTTTCACAGGAGTATTGCCTACCCTCTAAAACACACGTGTTTTTTTTTTAAACAAGGCATTTACATACCTGCCACATCTTATTAGACCCAAAAACATGTCATCACATGTCGAGTCATGTCCTGCTGTGAAATGTGAGATGATAAAGTGCCTGCAGATGAGATTTCAACAGAGCCGGAGAGCGGACATAAGCCAGATGTACAACAGCAAGATGGACTGCTGACCCTGCAGGTGAAAGTAATCTGCGTTTCATGTTTTCTGCTCTTTGGGCTGGAGGGGAAAAGCATATTCCAGGTCAATAGTCGCATGGCTGCAGGTGCCAGCGACATGCTGATTTGCTTTACAAAGAGGTACCTGAAAGAACAGCTACAAGCCAAGTCCTGTACAGGGCAAATGACTTAAATGTGAACAGATAGGGGTCACCACTCCTGAATTTCTCAGTCTCTGATGGTGGTGGTAATATCTACTATTCCCTCAGGGTTGCACTGTGGCTTTTGGCTTATGATTCTGGTGGGGAAGAACAGTTCTGGGGACTTCCCTTTGTTCTTCTTACACAGCTTTCACACTATGTGTCAGTGTGAAGGTTCTGCCAGTTGCCAAGTATGTCTATTACAACTGTAATTACAGGAACTGGGAAATAATAATGGGATGGATATGTGGGACAGACCCAGGCCAAAATTCCTTTTAAATTACTTGACCCCTGCCCACCCGCAGCGGCTCAATGGTTGAATGTCGACCTATGAACTGGTCACGGGCAGGGCAAATGCCCAGGTTGCAGGCTCGATCCCCAGTAGGGGGCATGCAGTAGGCAGCTGATCAATGATTCTCTCTCATCATTGATGTTTCTATCTCTCTCTCCCTCTCCTTTTCTCTCTGAAATCAATAAAAATACATTTAAAAGAATAAATTACTTGACCCCTATGTATTAGTTTGCTAGGTATGCTGTAATAAAGCACCACAAATTGGGTGGCTTAAACACTACTTTATTATTTCACAGTTCTGGAGGTTAAAAGTCCAAGATTAAGGTGTCTGCAGGGTTGGTTCCTTCTGAGAACTATATAGGAGAATCTGTTCCATACCTCTCTCCTAGCTTCTGGACGTTTCGCTGGCAATCTTTGGCACGCCTTGGCTTCTTCTGTTATCATCCCGATCTCTGCCTTCATCTTCACATGGTGTTCTCTCTGTGAGTGTTTCTGTGTCCAAATTTCCCTTTTTTATATGGCACCAATCATATTGGATTAGGGGCCCATCCTACTCCAGTATGACCTCATCTTAATTACACCTGCAACAACCCTATTTCCAAATAAGGTTAAATTCTGAGGTATTGGGGTTAGAACTCCCAACATATTTTGGGGGACACAATTCAACCCATTAATACCCCATAAGCCTCTATTCTAACTAGTAGATCACAGAGACCTTTTAGGTCCCAAAAAGTACATTAGAAAGAGGTTGGAATAAGTAAGTATCCATTTCCCATATCCAGTTTCTTCCCATTGGTCCAAGTAGGACTTGTGACCAGACATGCCCTTTCAGCATTGGCCCCTTTGAAAGTTGACCACAAGAGCCCATCTGTCTGGCTTTGAAGATTATCTCTTCCTGGCCTGAGAGGAACCTAACATTTCCTTGTCTTCAGAGTTGTTTTGCTAATCTACACATCTTGTTCCCAGCCAGTCAACCTAATCTACTACTCTCCTCCTTGGTCCACTTTGTTCCAGCCATACAGGCCTGTATGTTGTGTGTGTGTGTAAGTAAACAGATTAAGGATGCTCTACCAAAGGGCCTTTGTACTTTATTCCTCATGCTTGGTATCACATGGTTCTCACTCCACTCAGGACTCTAATAAAATGTTACCTTGTTGAAGAGGCCTATACTATCCATCTAAAGTAGCACCACCTGCAACTCTCTTCACTTTCCCTGCTTTGTTTTCTTTAGTGCATTTACCCTCATCCAGATAATGAATCTGATCACCTTTCCCCACTATGTTAGTTCCATGGGGACAGACCTTTGTTTTCCTCATTAATGCATAGTATACCTGAAACATAGCAGATATGAATGAAAGCTCTACTTAAAACATTCCCTACGTACTAAACTGACCCACTTTTAGGTCCTGGGTGGGTAGCTCAGTTGGGTAGAGCATCATCCTGGTATGCCAAAGTTGTGGGTTTGGTCCCCGGTCAGGGCAACAAGAAGTCAATGTTTGTCTCTCTCCCTCCCTCAAGTCAATAAAAATAAATAGATAACTGGACCAACTTTCCCGGTGCATTACTCCTGGTCTCCGAGTGGTGGCGAAGGGTCTTTCATCTGCTAACGTCTAGAAGACACAACTGGAGTGTTGCAAAGGATTAGAATAAATTTAGTTTTCCGTGGCCTCTGGTCTAGAGTTTTGGGCTTTTCTTAGAAGACAACCTTATTTCTTATTCCTGCAAGAGGAAAAAGCATGAGGTCTTACCAAAAGCATTTTCAGTACACCATCTCAATCTTTACAACCCCATAATTAGAACTATTATCCCCATTTCGGCGAAGTGAAAACAGACTCAGAGTAAGTTGCAAAAGTTTCACAGCTATAAGAAGTGGGGCCCAGGTAAGAATACAGGTTTGGCTGCAAACTCCTGCCCCTCCAACAGACTTCCTTGATTTCATCCAAGTTAATTGCTCTCCTGAGGCTTCAAGAGAATTGCAAGTGGAGAGTTAATAATTGGCATTTCAGATTGTCTGCCTTTTTCCCCAACAGCTTCTTTTTTCACACGTGGACACCTTGTAGGGTGCCTTTTTCCAAAGACCCAAAGTCCACTGACAGCATTTCCAGTTCCAGGTGCAGGGAAATGTGCTAAGTCTGGCTGCAATGCCCAAGAGAAAAGAATCTTCCAGGTTGGCTGTTGTCCAGACTCATCATCCTCATTGTAGAAAAGCACAGGCCAGGAAGACAAAGAGCAGGTGCATCTGCGAAAGGAAACAGAAAGCTATCTGGTCCTCAGGGAAAGGATGTTTGCAATTCTTCCTCTGGGCCCAGGGCTAAAGTGCTAGAGGAGTTTGGCACTGGAAATTTCTTAAATACCGTCTGAGCCAGAGAAATTAAGGGCAAGAAATCTCTGCCATCTCACACAATCACAAAGTAAGTTACTGCCAAATTTGGAATCTTATATCACGTCTCATGAATCTTTAACTTTCTCTGCTATACTTGTGCATGAGTGTTCATTTCTTAGACCATTATTCTAGACAGAGCCAAAATCCGAAGTAGTACCAATTTAGCTCAATTCTGACAAATTTATAAGATCAGATAAAATTAAGTATGTTGAGATTTTGATGGCATTTCTTCTCTGTCCTTTCACGACAAATTTTAGTCAGATTCCTTAGTCCCTCTTAAACTAACTTTGTGAAACTCGAGAAAGCTTTTGAAACATGGAATGTGTACCTGATAGCTAACAAACACTGAGGTTATTGCTTAGTGATTAGATTATGCAGAATCAGTACATTTCTTCTTCCAGTAAGAATACTGTTTCCCAATTTATAATTCTGCAATATTCACTGGGATCTCTCTGAAGAGCCACTAAATTGCCACTCCATCCTTCCCTCGTCTGGAAACACATTTCTAGTAGTGACTACAATACAGAAAAGGGTAAATAAAATTCTAACAGGAAGACTGCACAGCTGCCTCTAGAGGGCAAACGAGGTTCATTTCAATCTACAGCTTCTTTATTTGGCTGACTCAGCTAATTCTTCAGTCTGACTACACAGTCCAAAAGAAGCCTGGCTTGTTTCCTATAATGCTAGGAATCCCTAGTTATAGATGACTCCACTGCAGTCTGATTAGAATATAATCCTTTTTTCCTGAGATTAGGAACAGTCAGATCTAGAGACTGTTAAAGAAGTAGTGGTCTGTTTCAAACCCTTGGCTCTGTAGGACTACCCAAGCCAAGGAACGAGATGAGCTGAATTACAACAGAAATCTTTATTAAAACGTGTCCTTCAGTAAAGTTAGCATACATACAATATACACACATACATCTGTACACTCTTTGACACACCTCACGGATTGCCACCATTAGTTTAACCAATAAATTAAAACTTAAAAAAGGGGAAGGGTGGGCTGTGGGACTAAGGGCAAAATTTCCCATGTTTTATCTGTAAGAAACTGCAAATTTCTCAGAATTTCCCTGGGTAAAACCTGTGACCAGAGAATCTTTGAAATAAAATACATAAATCTCCATCCCCACCCCCCAAAAAAAAGATTTCAAAAGATGCAGTTACAACAAGTGTGCTTCTCGGAACAGGAGCATTCATTCCACTTCATACTCTGGCTTCTGCACCTTCTGGCTTCAACACAGTCTTCCCCTCAGCTGGGGCAGAGAGGTTCATATGGGCACTTGGGCTCGGCGCACCTTGGGCTCTGGGAGTCGAGGGGCAGGCTGCAGTATGGGAGCGAGGGGAGCCGCACTCATCTGAAGTGAGATCTGGCACATCATCTGATTGCGTATCTGAGCTCTCCAGGTCACTGCGGATGCTCTCGGGCTGGGCCAGGCTGATGTCCCAAGGTTTGCTGGCCAGGCAGTCTTTCTGTTCACAGCTTTGGTGTTTGCAGGGGAGATCCTCTTCATTGCTGCCACCACCACTTTCTTCTTCATTCTCCGCCATCTGAGCATGAACATGGAGCGAGTCCTCTGTGCTGCTTCCACTCACCAGCTGATAGTGGCTTGGTTTGGCTTCAATGTCCACTTGTATTTCCATATTGTTGCATTCTCTGTGGAAACAAAACCCACTATGCTGAGTCATGCATGGGTCATGCTATACCTGTTGGTAAAAGCAGTTTGTGGGTTCAGGATTAGGAAGTAAAAAAACATAGGTAAACAGACTAGAGCTCACTTTTAGCGAAAATAAAAATTTAACCTAACACTCAAGATGAAGAACAATTAGATCATTTTTGTTGATTTAAAACACACACACACATACACCTCTGCCAATTTCTTTAAAAATAAAATAAGTTTGTCATCACCCAGTTTTCTTTTTCTTATTGATTTTAGAGAGGAGGGAGGAATGGAGAGGGGGGTGGGGAGAGAAACATCGATGTGAGAGAGATACATCGATTGGTTGCCTCCTGTACACACCCCAACCAGTGATCAGACCACAACTTAGGTATGTGCCCTGACCGGAAATCGAACCCATGGCCTTCCAGTGCATGGGACAACGCTCTAACCAACCGAGCCACACACCTGCCAGGGATCTGCCAATTTTTTTAAACTAAAAAAGTACTTCTAAAATTAACTAAGTGTCAGAGCCTCATACTATCTTACCCAAATGTGAAAGTGAAAGAAGATGCATAGCTTTTTACTACTGCGCCACAATTAGAAGAAACCAGAAACTCCTCAGAAGGGAGTGCTGCGACCATACCATACCAGCTTCTCCAAAATAGAGAGAAATAGGCTACAGGAGCCACATCAAGCAAAGGGCAACATGAGAGCAGAAACCCATAGACCTACAAACATCAATGAACACCAATCTAACTCTCAAAAGTTCCACATGAATAGTTATACTGTTGCAAAAGCCAAGAGAAGGGGGAAAAAAGGAAAGAAAAAACCTCTAAAAATTAAGTGCTAAGAGAATCAATCAAGAGCTGCCAAGAACTTGCTCAACGAGGTCACCAGGTACACACACTATACATCCCACTAGATGGTGCACAGAGCTCTAACATAGGCATTGAGCTTCTAAAGGCCTAGTACCTGACCCCAAAATGCAGCTTCTCTTGGGCATCTGACTGGTCACATACCTGTCCTGTGGGTTGTAGGAACTGATTATGGAACCGGCCATAGCACGAGTACTTGCGTTGTCACTAATTGCACCAAGACTGGCTGTGTCTTTGGGGAAAATTTCCTTTTGGACATCGGCTTGGACTTCTAACCTGTGTAAAGAGGGGACGTTCAAGTTAATATGAGACCTGGGTATTCCAAGACAGTCTGCTTCCTGGCACACAGCTCTTCCATTATTCTCTTGTAAATTGAGTTGATCTGATCTTCTCCAATTGTCAAACAGCTCAAGGTAGATGCTCACACACTTTCTCTCTTAAATATCTATTGAAATCGTCCCCTCCTTTCTGTCCCCACTGCACTGCTTAACTTCAGGCCTTCAATATCTTTTGGATAACTGAAATTGGGCACCCTCTGCAGTAGCCCTAAGTCCACGTTAAAGTACTTCCAGATCAGTGCCAATGCGGACAAAGATCTGATCACGCGAACAAGTCCTCTTTTGGTTCCCTATTGACAACAGGCATTTAAGGTCTCCCTGATCTGCCTCCAAGCTCTTTCTCCAGCTCCTCTCTCATCACAGGTCTCAAGTCATAATCACTCGGGATTTATTTTCCTTACACACCTATACATATTTTAAAAAATTAATTTCAGAGAAGAGAGAGGGAGAGACTGATAGAAATATCAATGATGAGAGAGAATCATTGTTTGGCTGCCTCCTGCACACCACATACTGGTGACCGAGCCCACAATCTGGGCATGTGCCCTGACTGGGAATCAAACCCTAACCTCCTGGTTCACAGGTCAACATTCAACCACTAAGCCACACTGGCCAGGCCCCTACACACATTTTATATCTCCATAACTTTGCACATGCTATTCCCACTCTCTGGAAATTTCCTTTCTCAAGATGACAAACTCATACCCCGTCCTTAACAAAGAAAGTACCATCTTCCCTCTCTCTCCCAGTCACTTCCTGCTAAGTGCTCCTACAACACCTATTTATTAATCAATTTACACATTTCTCTCCCAGTCATCTGAGGCTCCAAAAAGGAAAGACTACATCTCATTCACTTTACCCTCATGTTTTACACATACTAGGAACTCAAACATTTAGCAAATTACCCCCAAGCTATGAAATTAAAGGACATACAGCCAACCTCCTACAAGAGCAGCAAACCTTTCCAATGGTGTCTCAGAGCTAAGAACCCATACCTACTTCCTTTCTTGGCTCCAATACCATTTTGTTGTACACTTAAGTATTTCCTCATAATAGGTTTCACAGTCAAACCCTCTGACTCATTCACTTCCTACAGAAAGCTTTCACAGAACTGGAACAGCTGGACTGGCTAAGCTGCAGTTTCAGCAAGTCAGTCTCCAATGATGACTGTCTGCTTATTTATAGGGGTGTTGGTTTTAAGAAAGCACAGCAGTGAATTCTCCAGAATGTGGGGGCGGGATCCCCTAACAAAGAGACAACCAGTCATGAGACGCAGATGGGTCAGCAGCAGCCTGCAGCTGCACATCCAAACAGCCTCCAGCCTGCCGCCTGCTCCTTCCGTGTGCTGCTCCAGCTTCAGGTGCCCCTCAACACTGCACAGCCCAGGAAAACGAGGCCGTGCAATGGGGAAGCCTCAGCTCTGCCACACACTCCCCCTCGGCTGGAAGAGGCCTTTCATGAAGACCATCGATCTAGGTGGTGCTCAGGTGCTTGTTCGTGCAATGACTATGATAGAAGACAACCTTCTCCCCTACCTCCTGAACTTGTTTTGCTTCACCCCCACCCCTCCCAGGCCTTTTCAAAATACAGCCCCTAAGTCCCATTCTAGGACTGTGGTCGGCAAACTGCGGCTCGCGGGCCACATGCGGCTTTTTGGCCCCTTGAGTGTGGCTCTTCCTAAGCCTTAGGAGTACCCTAATTAAGTTAATAACAATGTACCTACCTATATAGTTTAAGTTTAAAAAATTTGGCTCTCAAAAGAAATTTCAATCGTTGTACTGTTGATATTTGGCTCTGTTGACTAATGAGTTTGCCGACCACTGCTCTAGGAGATTAGGAGATTCTAATTTACTAATTCTGGGACAGGGCCCTGAAATCTATTTTTAACAGGCTCCCAGGTGACTGACAAGCACTCAGGTGTGGGATCCAGACCATCTGCCATCTGTTGCTTAACTCCTAATAGCCAAATGGCCATCTGGTCTCACTTTAAACACTTCCAAGGATAGGTAGCTAAGTATTTACTAAGGTAATCCATTCCTTCTTTGGACTCTTACAGAGATGTTCCCTATAGTCTCTATACCAGTGGTTCTCAATCTTGGCTGCACATTAGAATACCCTGGGAATCTTTTTTAAATCCTGATTTTTCCAGGTGATTCTAATGTGCAGCCAAGGTTGAGAACCACTGCTCTATACTGAAACAAAATCGGTTTCCCTCTAGCCATGTCATCTTAACCTACCTCTTGGCATGAGTCAGAAGTTTAATTCTTTTTTCCAGCTCAAGGCCCTTCAGATACCTGAAGGCAACCATCTCCCCTGCCTCCCTAACTTATTTAGCTTTGCCCCAACCCCTCCCAGGCCTCCCTGGGCCTCCGTCTCCAGTGCATTCAACTAATTGCTTCTCATGTAACAGCTGTTAAGTTCCTCTAAATATGTTCTCATTTGTCTAACTGGTGAAATAACCAAGCAAGTCGCAACTTTTAGTCATAAAGTTTTACATATTCTCAACACAAGTTCACAGAATTGATTTTCTTTATCTACCAAATGGGAATAGCAAGGTAATGAAGATGACAGCACCTATAAGGCAACAAGATACAGCATAAATGCTGCTCAACTGAAGGCCAGTGACAATACTGTTCAGCCTAATGGAGAACAAAGTCTTGGAAATTCTACAAAAAAAGCGCACTTTCCCTTTATGAATCAGGCAGCCTAATATAGTAGAGGGAGGATCTAACTATTATTCTTTACATGGAATAAGTGGAAAGAACACTGAACTTTTATAAGTCACTTAACCTTTCTGAGTCTGTTTTCTAATTGTTAAAAAAAACAAAACACAAAAAAAACCCCACCGATGATTAAATCAAAATAAGATGATACATGGGACATGCCTGGCACAGAAAAATGGCTCATACAGGTAATGCTGTGTTGTAATTCCAACTGGTTCTGTCAGAAATTACCTATTGCTTACCTGCTGTATTTTCCCTTGCCAGTGGAAAGGATGCCACCACTCAGGGTGCCCCCTGAGAGGGCTGCAAAGCTGGCTGTCTCGCTGTATGGGCCCTGCATAACACTGAGTCCATCTGTAGGGCTTCCACTGGTGCTCAAAACACTGGTCAGACCTTCAATGCTACTTTCTCCAATGCTGGGATTCTTAAGGGCTCGCCAGGCATCTGCCACTGGGAATGGAAACCAAGATCTCAATTCAAGATAGCCCAGCATCAACAGTCTGGCATTTTTCTGCAATAACTCTTCAGACTAGAAAATATTCACATAGAAAAATACTTATCTATTTAGTTAATGAGCAGCTACTATGTGCAGCCACCAAACACCAGGGGTTTTACTACATATCCTATATAATAAAAAGCTAATATGCAAATTATCCCGTCTGGGAGTTCCACCAGGAGTTCGACCAGGGGGTGGGGCCAACTGGCCAACTGCTGTGGCCCCTCCCCCAGCCAGCCCCGCCCCCAATCAGGGTGGGCTGCTGGACCCCACCCGTGCACGAATTCGTGCACAGGGCCTCTAGTTTGTATATAATTTCTCCAATAACTAGGCACTAATAGCCCCAATTTTAGGGGAACAAAAGCTTAGAACTAAATAACTTGTCCACATCATGGCTAGTCACACAAAACAAAAATTTTGATTCCAAGTCTATTATTCATTCCAATACACCATAGATGCCAGCTAATCAAACGTGAAGATTTCAAAATACAATTTAGGTCATGTGCTGATTCTAGTAGGAAGCTTGAAAAACCTGTGGAGAACTCTGTGATAAAGTGGAAACATTAAAGTAGAAGTCAGAAGACTTGCTCTGATCCCAGCTCTGAAGAAGCTCTTAAACCCATTTAATAGATGTTGAGACAAAAGCTTAAAGAAGTTCCCATTAAATGGGGAATAAGAACTCCCACCCTTTCTCTTTTGAAAGCTGTTGTAAGAAACCAAGTGAGATAATAACTGTGTAAGGTCCTCTGAAAATTATAAAGTACTGTGCAGATTTAAGACTTTATTATAATCACTACTATTACTAGGGTACTTGGAATCCTACAAGTTTGTACCTGCCACACAGAAGCAAGTATCAGAGGAATTAACCTAATAACTCTGGAACAAAGAAATGAAAAGCTAAAAATACTTTACCCCCTAAAAAGCTCATTATCTGAAGTAATCCAATAGCAATCTCTCTGTGAATGTGCTGAATTTTACTGATTTTTATCTTGTGTTCCATAAATTCCAAAGGGAATGAAAATCCTCCTTTTACCTGTGATTGGGCCATCATCTTCATCAAACTCAATTTTCACTCCCTTTCCATTGGCCGTGCTAACTCCACAACCACCTCCACGACAGAGAGAAATGGGCACCACCCCATAGACGTAAGCCAGCATAATGGGGACACCAATACCTGGAGGAAGAGAAGGAAACATGTCAGCAGGCCATCAGGTTGCAACTGTCCTAAATCCTCCTTCCCAGTCTGAGCACAGACAAACCACTTTAGAAAGGGCCAAGGAAAGGCAGGAGATGGCTATCCCAAAGAGGCAGACTGGTCCTAACAGAATGACAACTGGCCTTAGAATCAGAAAGGCTTGGATTAAAATCTTGGCTACAATTTACTAACCATATGACCTTGGACACACCTTCCCAGGGCTGTCAACGATCAAAAGGGGATGTATGTACAGTGCGCAGCACAATAAGTGTATGTTGCTTTAACTTTCCCCCTGCTGAAGTGCTAATCCAAAAACAAATCAATAACCAAACCCTAAACAAGTGACTCTTGGGGTTAGGATCACCCCAGTGTTAATTCCAAACTCTTACTGCTTTGTGAGGCAGGCTGGCTTGGTTAAGAGCATAGGCTCAGAAGTCAGAGTGCCTTCACTTATGTCTCTGTTAAGTTGGCTTGGGCAAACTACTGCCCCTTCCTGTTAACAATTATGCTGCTGTAAGGATTAAATGAATTAATATATACGAAACTCAGAACTGCTTCTGGTACATGGAGAGACTCAATAAATGTTAGTTACATTACTATTATTCTGAAACAAATCCTCATGCTTCCCCAAAATAGTGTGAGGCACTAAGCAAATCAAAATAAAAGTAATTTGTTTTGTGGGTTCCATTGCAAGTGGAGAAAAAAAAGAAGCTAAAAGTAAAAAACTAGGCCTTAAAGTAATATTCTTTAATTCAACCTTCTCTGAAAGATTTCCCAACTCTGATAATTTAGTGTGGTTGATAATCATAATAATAGTACCTAATAGAATTAACTCCCAAGGTGGGATTGGTATAAAATACAGGGGCCTCCAGGGTGAAACATCTGGCCAGTTGGTTGCATTGCTATAGTTAGAAAGCTGATGCGGAGGAAGAGAGGAGAAGAGAGGGAAGAGTGGAGTCATGGTCCTGGCCAGCTTCTTACCAACACTAACTGCAGCAATAACTGGGGATGCAATGACCGACAAAGTCACTCCTCCTGTGATAGCCAAATTCCTCTTATGTTTGGAGGTTTTCCTTCCCTCATACCTGCTATGAATCTAAGAATAAGAAAAAAATCCAGGTAAACAGGTTAGGACATCAATCTTTTTGCCAAGGAAGTATAAGAACAAGTGAATATCCCTCATATAAGTTATTTATATTAAAACATATCCTCCACCCTAAAGAAGCGTCTTTCTCACTTTTAACCTAATAAGATGAGGATGATATAAATGAATATAGAGAAAGTTAAACCAAGAAGAGAAAAATAACTCAGGAGGATGAAGTAAGCATTTCACCTTTAAGTCACAGACTGGGACAAACCAGGCCCAGGATATTAATAAGAACTTTCAGATCTCTTGGGGGTTTATGAAAATCCATTTAAGAAATTAAGTTTATTTTTATCCAAGAACCAGATGGTTTTCAGGCAGCTCTGAAACATAAGTCCCCCCACCCCCATTTCCTTCAAACCTTTACCAACAAACCTGAAAATGGAACATGCACAGAACTCAATGTCTTACCTTCCTGCCAACATAAACAGGAATGCCGATGACCATGGCAGGGATGGCAATGCCAGCAATGAGGGAAATTCCCACTGGAGCACCAATCAACGTGCCCAGCTGCCAAAGAATTTTCTTCTTACGGCTCCATGGCTTCTTGCCCCAAAATGTGCAGCCAGAGGGGCTACAGAGGAAACGTTGAAGTTAATGTCAATATTACAAATAAATGCAGCTGTTGTCACCAGAGGGCTTGATAAGAGCAAGAACCTTCTTTTCAATAGGAGTGGTTAACAGTTATAAGAAGTTACAGGAAATGAATATATTACACGAGGGAACAAAGCACAAGGCCAGACTACTGTAGCTCTGGGCACTTTATTATTTTTTGCAAAGGCAGACCTCCAGACTGGAAATCTCTTTTCTTTTCTGAATTCTGTCCTCCCTAACCCACCAACACTGACCCAGCTTTCTTGACTGATAATACTTGGGATCTTGCATAACCTACACACTTGACACCTCATTCAAACTGCATTGTGCCTCGCAGCTACTGAACACTCTAATTTGCAAAGTTTTCTTGGCATATGTCCTACTACATCCAACAGATATTGCAAACCATATTTCTAGGAATGGACATAAAAATACAGTGTCACAGCCTTTTTGTCAGTTTTATACTCTGAGTTTGGCTACTTTTACACTCACCCCTTTTGAGTCCAACCATTTTTTTCTAAATCCTCACCAAGGATATTTTTCCATTGATTTTTAGAGAGAGTGGAAGAGAGATGGAAAGACACAAAGAAATATCGATATGAGAGCAACACATCAATTGGTTGCCTCCTGCACGCATCCTGACCAGGGCCTGGGTTGAGGAGGAGCCTGCAACCGAGGTTATGTGCCCTGACTGAAATCGAATCTGGGACCCTTCAGTCTGCAGGCCGACACTCTATCCACTGAGCCAAACTGGCTAGGGCAAGTTCAACCATTTTTGCTTTCTTCCTTTGTCCTGTCTTCTCTACCAGATGGGATAAGCAATTTTGAAAGTAGGGATCATATCTTATCCACCCTTGTATCCCTATTAATTGGTAGACTATAAGTACTCAAATGTTTGCTAAACTAGAAATTAAAGTGTTTCATCCACACAAGTATTAAATTTGTAAATATTAACTCCTTCAGGACAATATTTTAATATTCACTCAATAAATTCTTTGAAAACTTATACATGCAATGAACTAGAAAAAGGTAACTCTAGCCTTAAGAATTAATATAGTTTAGCAAAAGCAGACATGTACATGAAGTGAAAGTAATGATGACATTCATAAAGAAACATTTAAGGACTATCAATGAAAAATGAGGCAGAAAAGGCCGAGGAAGGCATCACAGATGAAATACCATTTAAGTGGCCCTTGAAGAGTGAGTAAGAACTGAACAGGTTGAGATAACATAGGGTTGCTCGTGCCCTGGCCAGTGTGGCTCAGTTGGTTGAGCGTCGTCCTGCGCACCAAAGGATTGTGGGTTTGATTCCTGATCAGGACACATGCCCAGGTTGCGGGTTTGATCCCTGATTAGGGTGCGTGCAGGAAGCAACTGATCGCTGTTTCTCTCTCACATTGAAGTTTCTCTCTCCCCCCTCTCCCTTCCCCTCTCTAAAAAATAAATAAATAAAAATAAACAAAAACACATTTTTAAAAAATAGGGTTTCTGGGAGAGGTGATCAGAAAGCATTCCAGGCAAAGTAAAGAACTTTGTGAAGAAGTATGGAGAGGAAAGGTAGCACAGAAAGAGACAGGGAACACAAGCCTAGATTATGTATCTGGAATATAGCATGTATGAAAGCAAAATGGAAAAAGCAAAAAAGTAGATTAGGGCCAAACTTGGAAAGCCTTAAAAGCCAAGCTAGGAAAATTGAACTCTATCTTGAAGGTAATGGAAACAGTCCCTGGAAGTTTGCTGAGTTGGAAAAAACATGATTGGAAAGGCGCTTCAGAGGAACTTTATTACAGTCTCCTTACGCGTAATGACACGACAGACAACAATATATATATCTTTTTGACATCCTTTTCCCTCAGTCAGTAAGAGAACAAGACTATAAAAGCAATGAACACATTTTTCAACTCACCTGAGGTAATGTAAGTCTGAGATCTCTTTCATACAAAGCCAACAGAATTCACAGCCACATACTGCACAGGTCATATGATTACAGCTTCCATCATTCATCTTGATAATGTAAGCACTACATCGTGGGCATGGCTTGATGTCATCTGCTAAGGGGCGGCGGGGGAGGGGGGTGGTAGGAATAAGCAGAAAAACAACTCCAGTTAAACCTTGTTAGACTCTATTAATCATAGGAGTATATATAAAAAAGGAGGCAGTGAAGAACTCTTGACTGAGAATTCCAAATTGTGCAACCCACTTCACTGGAAGGCTGGCTATGTCTAGACCTCAGGAAATTTCATTAAATGAATCCTGTCTTGTATCAAGCTGCCTATCCCAAAAACTGGCATCTTACACACCACTTGAGCCATAATCTCAGCAAGGAGACTTCCCTAGAGAAAGATGGTTTCAAGAAAAATGGAATTTCATCAGCCAAAAGGCTGGCAGAATTAAAAGTAGAGTCGAGCAGGAAGAATAGTTTGCAGACTGGAATTGGCCTTTAAGTTTTGAAAAACTTTAGTTCAGGAAACTCATTTCTTGGACTCAGCAAGTTTCATTGTGATTTGCTCTTACCGCAACCATGGTCCCTTCCCAAGATTCTTTCAAATTAAAAACCTAAAAACAATGGGGTATGCTATGTAGCATACACCTGGCAATCTTCACAGCAAGCTAGGAACTATCCTATAAAATGACAATTTGAGGAGATTATGCTGTGCCAGGAAAAAGTGAATGATAAAATCTTTCCTACTAGCCTCTCCCAAATGACGTCAGTGAAGTAAGTACATTTATAAAAGGCAATAAATCCACTGACATTTTAAAATGTTTTCTCTGACTTGTAAAGGTTGGAACTGAATGTGTGATATTCCTACTTTTAAGGTTAATCATTAATCCATACTAATATTTCCTGTCTTTCGATCTGCACCCTACTTCCAAAAGTGTGATGCACTTAAAGCTAGTAGGAAAACATTACAGATTAAAACACTAATTAAATATCTCTTTGCGCACAATTAAAGTTTTGAAAAAGCTTCCAGTAAAAGGACCTAATTGCTCTCCAACCTGGACATATTACTAAGAAGGCAGAAACCAGAGAATTTAATTTTGTTGTATTCGATTTTATCCGAGTTGGGTAACCTATTATGGTCATTGAGGGAAGCTACATATCAATTATAATATTGAAAAGTATTGCCAAATATCTTCTGATCTCTGATCCCAGGAAATACTTCGTTACACAGTAACATAATTTCTCCCAGCTTTGGGCTCACATTATGAACTATAAAATAAAGAGACAAATGAGAAAATATCAATTTATACCTGGTCCCGATTCTTGTCCGTAACTGAGACCCGAAGTGTGCTTGGTCCGTACTCGAAAAGTCTGTGCCCTCTGCTGACGGGCCATATCGCATGTCTGATTTGGATGCCATATTTGCTTACAGTGGTAGCAGAACTCAGTCTGGCAGCCTTCCCTCCCACAGGTCAGTTTTGGGCAGCTGGCACAGCCATAGGCAATAACAGCATAACTGGGTAAGGAAATAGAAAATAGGAAGAGATATCAGTAAGGTAAGAATGATCTAACCAAGACAGACAGACATTCATCAGTTCAGTGGAGTAACACTGGCACTCCCACCACCACCTGTGATGTAAAGAAAAACACACGCACGCACAAGTGTGCCTAACAAACTGTAAAACATATGCTGTGTGAGAAAGTAAATTTCTTCTTGAAATTCTAAAAACACAAATCATTTATTTCCTGAAAAAAATAGGGGGGGGGTCATATTTCACCTGAATTTCTAGCATATATCCAGTCATAGTTTAAGCTGCTTTAGGAGCAGTTTGCCTCGGCAAGTTTCATAAATAACAAGGTACAAAACGATTTCCTTCCGATGGTTTGCTATATTTAAAGAGGTTAGAATTTGTTTACACAAGGGACAGAACATTTGTAAAATAAAAAGCCATAGCAAAAACTAAAGCAAGTATACGTTTTCATTTTTAAGTTCCAAAGTGAAGCTGGTCTGACCACAGCCTGAGACATAGCTATAGATGGATTCATGGTTAACTTCTGATGAAAGCTCACATTATCTTTCTATACATTTTTTTCTCCTCTCCCTCTTTTTCTCTCTCTCTACTCTCTCTCTCTCATCTCTCCTCAAATATTTACTTTGAAATATCTTCTTTCTTGACAGGCTCCATAATCCAAGAATATCACTCATCTATGTCATTAATTAATACAGAAATAAGGCCATATCTCCTCCCCTCTCTTCTGACCCATATTCTCAATAAAGATGGGCAATTCAAGAATGTATCAGCACCAGCATCAAACTGTTTCTTATAACTCATGTTTATTTACCAAGACTTACTCTCCCATAAACAATACAATATATTTACAACTATTAGTCTTTCTAATTCTAAATATGTCAACTAAATGCTCAGGTTACACTAACAAGTGGACACTTGTTTACAAAAATTAAAGTAATTTAAAGAAACAAATGAAAAACAGCAGTTGTTAAATTTCACACAATTTTTTGACAGGTCAATGACTGCAGGATTAGGTATTACCATTTGGGTTTTGTTGTCTCCTATTCCACGCTCTCCTGCAAAAACCAAAAACCTCACTTACACAAAAGGCTAATCATGTTTTCTTGAATTTATCCTATGGTTTATTTATTTGAATGTACGTTAGATAAGAGAAACTCAAATTCTCAGGTTTATCATAGATTCTGAAGTTGATTTGAGGATGATACTGAAACTATCAATAACAAGATATCATCTATGTTATATAATATATGCTCTATGAAAACCCTTCTCAGAAAGAGCAAATGATTGCAAATGATTCATATCCTGTAGGAGTTCTAAGAAAATCTACCTGCAAAATAACTACTAAAGATAAACAATGTTTTTACTGAAGAAAGTGACTTGCTTGCTATTGTTTGTTAAATGGGAAAGGTACTGGATGATCTCAGAAAAATATTAAGCCAACTTCTGATGATACAGATTAGACAGACTACCAGTCAGGAAGCCTTGAATATTTCATAATCCATTCCTACCTTACATGGTGGGAGTAAATATTTATTAACAGATTCCCCAACCTCTTCTTGAAAAATAAGAACATTTGATAGGACTTAAAATATCAATTTTGGGTGTAGAATTTGGTTCTAAGCAAGTAAAATAAACCCAAATACTCATGAACCCAACGCAATCTATTACCATGACACAGAATTACTCAGGGCACAAGATTTGGCATTCCTGTTTTTGGGCGCCTGGTCTGAGCTCCTTGCTCCTTATAACTGTATGACATTGTGCTAATTAAAATCTACAAACATTAGCTTTTATCCCCAAAATGGAGGTATAGGTGCTTGCCACCTTCAAGTGTTACTAAACATGTTCTGAAACTGCATTTGAAATCTTGCCCTGACAGGAATGGCATAAAATCATAGCACTTTTGTTGTTATTGTTCTACTTCCTTGCCTTTGTACACTCTATTCCTTCTGTCTAGAAATGACCCCTTTTTACTTCTTGCCCTGGAAAATACTTATCCATGTAAAAACCAGCTCAAATGTCATCATCTCTGTAAAATCTACATAACATCTCCAGGCAGCTGGTTACCTACTTCATGCCTGTGCACAATTACACTCCCCCCCACACACATACACACTGTACAACGCCTTCAGTGCTCACAGGTCAGGAGGCTGGGCAATGGTTCGAGGCTGCAATTGACTCTGGCATGGGTATACCTTGAGAGGCCCCTAGAGAAACACAATTACTTCATAATATTTATCACATTATATTGTAATCATCTGTTTACGTGCATACTTCCCCAATCAGACTACACTCAAGGAAAAGTACCATCCATTTTTTAATCTCCAGGGTCTAGCACTCTAATTTATGTCTAAAATACCTATGTTGAATGAATGATAGAGACCTTTTTCTGCTTAGGTTTTTTACTTTTCCCCAGGGCATTCTAGCTCTTCTCCTGGGCCATTACTCTGCCCTAAAGCAATCTTTTAAACTTATCCATGTACCTATTTGGCTTACAATATATGTCAGGTACTATCGCTTAATCCTAAAATTTTGTATAAAACCACTTTAGGGGTAAACTTCTAAGTTCTAAATAGGGCAATCTTCTTCCCCAGGTAGTTGAAAAAACCCTTATCCTTGAGAGGCCAAATCTGCCTTGACCATCTTATTTCTTTTCTCCCAGGTCTCACACTGGAACCTCTCCCCTACCCTGCTCTCAGCTTAATCAAGCATTCAGGTTTGCTTAATTAGAAGCTAAATAGAAGATGCAGGAAATTATGTATATGTTTCGAAGAATACAGGTGCATACCTTTTCCCCCTTAAGTTCATACCATTTTTACTAATTTTGTTAATTTCCTAAGTCTTCAAAAACATCATAATGTGTGAAAGGCTAGACCACAACATTACGTAACTTCAGCCCTGGTGGGGAACATCTCATTAGTATGAATGTGTGAAAGGCTAGACCACAACATTACCTAACTTCAGCCCTGGTGGGGAACATCTCATTAGTATGAATTTGATTATGTTCCAACAGCCCCTGGTAGTTAAAAGTGTTCCTACAGACTGACGAATCTCAGAGGGAAGGTGTGTGTGTGGGAGAGAGATTAACCAAAGAACTTATATGCATATATGCAAAACCCATGGACACAAACAATAGTGTGGCTGAAGGCCTAGGAGCGAGCGGGGTCAATGGGGAAAAAAGGGGGGAACATCTGTAATAGTTTCAACCATAAAGGTAAACTTTAAAAAATAAAGAAATGTGTTTCTGTACTTCCAAGCTCCAGGCCAGGTAACTTCATTTACAAATTAACCCTGAGCACGTGTAAGGGTGGGAGATATGGGTCAAGTTGTCACAATAAACTGTACCCTTACTATCTTCTTTTCCCTGGCCTAATTCAAACCCATGTCACTTCTTGGCCAGACAACTGCAAGGAACTACTATCTGGTCTTCTTATTCCCCACTCCAATCCAAATTCCAGTTCTAAAGGTTATCTATCATGTTACTCTTTTGCTTAAAATCCTTCAACAAAAAGGAAGAAAATCCTTCAAACCTAAAGATCTTTGCATGGCATAAGTCCGGCCTATCAACTGGAATCCAGTCTGCCTTTTCAGATTGCTCTCTAGTCACTTCCCAGATCATGCTCCCATATTGCGCATTCAGAAGATAACCAAACTAGACTTAAGGCTTAGTCTTGTATTTTTATACCTCCATACATTTGCTCATAACATTCTAATTTAAGATTTTTTTTCTCTGCCCACTTCTTTGTTTGCTTGATATTAATTCCTACGCATATTTTTCAAGGCCCAGATCAAATATTACCTCCTTTGTGAAGTCTTTCTTGGTTTATTTTATTTTAATATTTTTAATCCTCACCTGAGGATATTTTTCCATTGATTTTTAAAAATATATATTTTTTTAGAATATATTTTTATTGATTTCAAAGAGGAAGGGAGAGGGAGAGAGAGATAGAAACATCAATGATGAGAATCATTGATTGGCTGCCTCCTGCACAGCCCCTACTGGGGATCAAGCCCACAACCAACCGGGGCAGGTGCCCTTGACCAGAATTGAACCTGGGATCCTTCAGTCTGCAGGCCAAACCGGCTGGGGCTGTGAAGTCTTTACTGACACCATCATGCAAAACCTTTCATGTATCCAATAAGAGGATTCGTATTTGTTACAATTATCTATCTATCATCTATCTATCTATCTATCTATCTATCTATCTATCTATCATCATCTATCTCTTCTACCAGGTCAAACTCCCTGTCAAGAGGACCACTTTTAAGTCCTTTTTGTAATATCTAGTACTCACCTAAGGTTCAAACACTTTATAACTCTCCAAAGTGTCTGTTGAATGATCACCTGTCTGTCCTCTTCTCAGCCACCCTCCAGTTATGTTTCTCTTCCCAAAACCGTGCTGTTTGTATGCCTTATCTTTTTTCTCAAAATTCAACTATTCATTCTATTCTTCTGGGAGCTAACTGAGAGATTCTGTTCGCAGTGTTGTAGAAAAAGTTGGAATATAGACATCCTAGTCTAGAGGAGCTCCGTATCTACTCAGAGATCAAGATTCATTGTTAAATAAGGATACTAACAGAAGGCAGGCCAGAATAACTGTTAAAGGAATTTACCAAACTGCAAATAGTCAGGGAAAGTTTCACTTTCGCCTTAAAGATGCCATAGAAAACAAAAGCATTTCCTGGTAATTAAGTTTGGCACAATTATACCAGATTGAAGACTTACACTGCATTAGTATTAACAAGATTTACAGTGTATATTAGCATTCTTAAAGGAACTAAGAAGCTCAGAAAGCTCAGAAATAAATTTGCTTTATTTTGTTCAATCCAGTATTTCACAAGCTTATCTGATAACAAAACACTTCTCTTTCTAGTAATGCCTATAACGTATCTTGGGAAATATTGATATATGTGAAAAATAGAAAATAAGATAAAAAGATGGTTGTAAGCTTGTAAAGGGCTTAAATTATAAGGATAGATCATATAAATAATGAGTTATCCTATATAATAAAGAGCTAATATGCTAATTACACTGGACGGCAGAACGACCTTCTGGAACGACCAGTAGGCCGGGCTGCAGGGCTTTGAGGCAGCCGGGGCCGAAGGCAGCAGAGCTGCAATGGGCCGAGGCAGCTGGGGATATGAGGGCTGAGCCCCTTGCACAAATTTTGTGCATCGGGCCTCTAGTTAAAGATATAAGAAGTTATCTTATAGGTCAGGTATGAGCAGTTTTAAGCAGGGGCATGATATAAAAAACCAGTAGGCCGGGCTGCAGGGCTTCGAGGCAGCCGGGGCCGAAGGCAGCCGGGGCTATGAGGGCTGAGCCCCTTGCACAAATTTTGTGCATCGGGCCTCTAGTTAAAGATCTAAGAAGTTATCTTATAGGTCAGGTATGAGCAGTTTTAAGCAGGGGCATGATATAAAATGTTCCACTATAGAATGAGTACCTTGGCAAATATGAGAAAGATTTATTGGGATGAGAAGGATGATGGAGGTGGTGGGTAAGGGAGATAGAGTGAAGAGTTGTGATATAGAAGTATGGAGTAAATGAAGAGAAGAGAGTCAGAGAGGAAAACTCCTCCTTCACTGACTGAGAAATCCGCCTTACTCAGGGAGCTTGGTCTTCCCTCATAAATATGCTAGAGGCAAACAGAAGCTTCCTGTTTATGGGATGGTCCAGTCCAGTTGTCTAGGAAGGCCAATAGCTGATACTACCTGCTGCAGTCAGGTGGGAGGGGGTCCTATACAGGGGAGGATTCTGCAATGAGAGGCTAGAAGTGGTGGACCTGCACAAAGAATTTAGGCCAACAGTTTTATCTCCTATTCATTTGGAGGGAAGATCTGCCCTGTTGCATCCTTTGCTCACCTCCCAATCTTCTAGAGATTCTGCAAGGGTTTAATGAATGACAACAGGGCACATGAATCATGTACATGATTTATGGGTTTCTGAAAACACCTCATATTTAAGCAGAGACTCTAAGGGGTAACAAGATCAACTGCACCATTTATTAGCTACTAGAGGCCCGATGCACAATTTGTGCACTCGGGGGGGTCCCTCAACCCGGCCTGTGCCCTCTCTCAGTCTGGGACCCCTCGGGGGATGTCCACCTGCTGGCTTAGGCTCACTCCCCGGGAGATCGGGTCTAAGCTGGCAGTCAGACATCCCTCTGGCAGCCCGGGAGCCCTCGGGGGATGTCCAGCAGGGAGCAGGCCTAAGCTGCAGTCGGACATCCTTAGTGCTGCTGAGGAGGCTGGAGAGGCTCTCGCCACCACTGCTGTGCTGGCAGCCATCAGCCTGGCTTGTGGCTGAGCAGAGCTCCCCCTGTGGGAGCGCACTGACCACCAGGGGGCAGCTCCTGCATTGAGCATCTGCCCCCTGTTGGTCAGTGTTTGTCACAGTGACCAGTCATTCCCAGTGGTTCTGCTGTTAGGGTCAATTTGCATATTACCCTTTTATTATATAGGATGAGACACTGGGTCCCATACAAGCTTCTCTGCACTGGTTTCTCCCTTATAAAATGAGTTTACTACCATGTACCTGTATGAAACTAAAATGAAATTATTTCTGAGCCTAACTGGTTTGGCTCAGTGGATAGAGTGTTGGCCTGCAGACTGAAGGATCATGGGTTAGATTCCGATCAAGAGCACGCACCTTAGTTGCAGGCTCAATACCCTGGGCGGTCGGCCCTGGACGGGGGTGTGCGGAAGGCAACCAATCAATGTATCTCTCTCACACTGATGTTTCTGTCTTTCCCTCACCCTTGCACTCTCTCTAAAAATCAATGGGAAAATATCCTAAGGTACAGATTAACAAAATAGAATAAAACAAAACAAAACTAAACTAAATTAAATTAAATTAAAAAATAAAATTAAATGAAATTATTTCTGAATGAGGTCTGAGTCTGAAAATTATAAAGAACTATACAAATTTTCATTTAAAAGTATGTTTTAAAGATTATACTTGGTAGTATTGTACTTAATGATATTAAATAACAATGTGAATGTTTCCCCACTAAAATTAGTTCCCTTATTTACAACTAAAATAAGATTGTTTCAAGTATGGGAAAAGAAAAACTTGAAACTCTTTGCTCAGTTCTACAAATATTTTGCAAACAAATCATGAAATCTTTTCATATATAGTGTTCTCATTATCGTGAGTAATCACAGTGAAACTATTGATCAGAACTCGGTAGGGTCACTTACATACTCCCCTCACCCTGCCAAACACACACCTTGAGAATGTGATAAATTTGGCTGGTAAGAACTTGATCTGTGAACAGTAAAGATGGTCAGGTATTAGGAGAGATAATTGGGGCTTAGGCTATGTCCTCGTGCTCATCCATGATTTTTACCAGACCCAGAAAAGTCGACCAGTTTGCTTAAAACAAAACAAGCTAATTTTCTCCCAGCATTAAAAAGAAGCAAAACCACTGGCCACATCCCCAGGGAACCGAGACACCTGTTTGGGAAGTAACAGAATTTTAAAGTTACTCCCTGTTTATCTAACACCTTCAACTGAAGATCTCAAAACACTGTGCAACATTAAGCATCTCAAGTCAGGAAAGGATCAGGCTTATTTCAGGTAAGAAAAATAAAATAGGCAAGAGCTGTTAACAATAGGTATCAGGAAAGGAAATCGATTCTAGCATCCTTGGCTCTCTCAATGTTGTCCTTAGAGCACACTTGTTGAAATGACCCAAACATTAGCACCCCCAATAATGCTGACAAACCATGCTTTTAAAACAGAGGTTGCGAGGAAAGAATATTGAACGTGGTTGGAGTTAAGACCAGTGTTTACACTAGTTACATGACTCTGAACAAGTCACTCGCTTTATTTAAACTTCGGTTTCCTCACCTATAAAACTAGATCAAATTTATGTTATCATGTTGCAAGGATCAAATTAAATTATGTATGCCTGGCACATGTTGCCAGCTTGCTTTCTTCCCCCAGACTTCACCTTCTTTAAATACACAGATAACACATTTTTTAAAATTATACATAAAAATGTTATAATTCCTTTAACTAATTAAAAAATAAACTCTGATGACAACTGATGCAATACTTGGCTAAAATAGAAAATGGCCTAATTTTTTTAATAACTTCAAAATCAGGAATGGTTTGAAGTTGTCATCGAGATTGTAAATTAATTCCTCTCCCTTTTTATTGATGTGAGCAAAGTCAAGAGTTTGACTTCAGAGGAGTAATAAACAAAAAGGGAGCTTTTCCAGAAAGATAATCAGTGGTGCCACATTTCTCAGTAAAACTTCAAGGAAACTCATATCTCAAAAAAGGAATTAATATACTATTCCAAAGTGAACAATGCTCATTTAAATTCCTTTGGTTCAGAAAATAGATCAATAGTGTCTGTAAAATGTGAATACCATGTAAGTTAACCTCTTAAGGCCAGTCGGATCACCAGTTAGAAGCAAAAACTTCTAAGAGCTACACAGTTCTTTCTCATCCTTAACTGAAAGTGAAAGTGATTTACCATAAACACAGGACCATTGACAACAGCTTCAGAGTAATTTAGAAACCCCATCTCAGTGAGGTTAAATAACACACCCATCTCCAAACAAGTCTGGCGGCTGATAAATAGAAGCAGCTAACTTTTTTTTACTCCCCTAACCAGTCTGTGCCGGCTTCTTTTGAAGGAGACCAACAGCAGCAGCATGGAAATCTTAAAACAGCCTTGATATGCAGGCTACAGTTAAGTCCTTCTTAACTCCCTTGAAGCAAAGACCGTGAAGCTTTTTACTAGCATTACATTTACCCACTGCAAGGAGTCCTTAGCATCTGTCTGTCCCCAAAACATGACACACAAGAATAAAATGATCTTCCCAAGGTCAAAGAACAGGTAATGGCACGCCTGACTCCCGGCCACTTAGAGGAGCCCCTCTTCGCTGCAGGCAACCTTTCCTGGGACGTACGGACACAAGCAGACTTTTCTCCATGGGCGGAGGAGGGGCTCCACTACAGCTAAATCTGTTGGTATGAGGTCTCTGCAGTGGAGGCATATTTTCTCACTGACCTTAAAAATTCAACATACCCGGCGCATTAAAAACACTGTCAGGAACCCAAGATCAGAGGGGCTGGGAGACACATTTTCTCCTCCCACATCAACCTCTCCGCATCCTTCTTCTGAGTGCCCCGTGGCTTCCTGGACAAAGAAAGGGTCCGCTCCTCGCCCTGCCCGAGGCACCAGCGTGGAAACCACAGGGGGCCTCCCAACAGCGTGGCACCGATGATACACATGCCCGGGGCGCCCCAGCCTCTCCCCGCACCCCATCCCCGCTTTCAGCAGGGGTGCCCAGAAGCACACACCCTCCACGGCAATGCCAAGCCTGCCTCTGGCCCGGCGGACACGCCCCTCGGAGTGCTGCCCCCTCGGAATGGCACTCTCACTCCGCCTTTGGCCACACATCCCCTCCTGGAGAGGCACCCCGACCTCTGGACACAGGGGCATTTACCCGACAAAAAGCCGCCCTGCCCCCTGACCTGATGGATACCTCCTTCCCTCCCCGACCGCTCAGCCTCCAGCTCACGCTCCTGGTCAGGGGTGGGATGCTGGGTGCTGCCACCGCACTCGTCTGGGCTGAGGGATGGCTACCAGCTAAACCCACCGCGGCTGCCGCCTCCCTCCCCCGTGGGTCATCCCTCAGCTCTCCCTCCACACTGGGACGGACACACGG
>NW_005370065.1:1050408-1057058 GCF_000412655.1 Myotis brandtii
GGGGCCTGGGGTTCCAGCACAGCCATCTTAAGGAGACACGAACCCCAGGGCTCTTCTTGACCTCGTTCCCCAATTCTAACGCCGCCTCATCTCGGAGATGGGGTTTTCGGGTTGCCTTTCCTTGTGGATGGCCTGAATGCCACCTCCAGCAACGGAGGCTTTAGTTACTTCATGTGTGAAAAGCAGACAAGGCTGGATTAGGCAGTGATTCTCAACTGGTCTGCCTCCCAACATTTCCTTTGGTTTTGCTTATTAAGCCAACACCATGACTTAATAAAGAATATACCCGTTCACTGAGCATCGACAAAGCGGAGGCATTACTGGATAAGACAGGCAGGCTCTCCCTGTCTGCAGGGGACTTACACATGCCTTACTCTAGCATTCGATGCTCTCCGTGAGCGAATAAACTTTATTCCTAGGTCCACCTCCCAGTCTCTCCTCCTGGTAGCTTGGTTACTTACAATTTGTGGGAGGGGGCCCAGCATTTTTATTTATTTTGTGACCAGGAAGTGCATTTCTTTTGCTGGTTCCCCACTCCTCTGACTGGGAGAGGATCCGGACCCAGGCTTCCAAATGGGAGGCAAGCAAGCAACTTCAACAGCATGAGAATGTATCAGGGTTAGGTTCCGTTGCAAATAATAATAGAAAAAAAAATGGCTTATGATATAAATGTATATCCCTCTTCAGAAAAATAAGTCCAAAGGTAGGCAGTTCAGGGCTGCTCCAGCATCCTCAGCACTTGGTTTCCAATCTTAAGGTTCCCTCATTTAGTTCACATTCCCGCCAGTGAGGAGAAAAAGGAAAGAAAGGCCTACCTTTTTCCTTTTAAGGAGGATGCCTTGGAAGTTCTATACATTTTTCTTACATCTCATTGGCCCAAACAGTCATATGGCCATGCTAGGAAATGTAATCTTTTAACTGGGCACAGTGTGCCCCTAAAACTAGGGGTTTTGTTATTAATAAGGAATGGTAGAATGAATATTGGAAGGCAACCTGCTGTCTTTTTCATGGATGGTATTTAAAGCCATGAAAAAGGACTCTAGGAATAAGCCCTGAAAAACTTCAAACTTTTAAGGTGAAACAGTAGAAGAGCCAACAAAGGAAATAAGAAGCAGGGGCTGTGAAATAGGAGAAAAACCAGCCAGGTATGATGTCATAGACACCAGGATAAAATGTTTCCAGGGGAGAGTGGTCAATTGTGACAAATGCTGCTGAGAAATCAAGAAAGATAAAAAACAAAGAAGTGGTCGCTGGATCTGGCAATACCAAAGAGACACAAGGAGGAGCAATGTTTCTCCTCAAGGAGAAAGGAGGTCTGATGCTGGATGGCTAAAACAGTTAATTTCCATATATTGGTCAGAATAGGCTAGGCGCCCTAACCGGTTTGGCTCTGTGGATAGAGCGTCAGCCTGCGGACTCAAGGGTCCTAGGTTCGATTCCTGTCAAGGGCATGTACCTTGGTTGCGGGCACATCCCCAGTAGGGAGTGTGCAGGAGGCAGCTGATCGATGTTTCTCTCTCAATGTTTCTAACTCTCTATCCCTCTCCCTTCCTCTCTGTAAAAAAAATCAATAAAATATATTTTATCCCGGGTTCATAGGCTAGGCTCTGCTGTAGTAACAAGTGCTGAGAATGCTGGAGCAACCCTGTAGTAACTATCTCAATGGCTTAATACAACAATGGTATATTTTCCCCACTCATGCAAAATCTGCTATGGATCAAGGCATCTTGCAGGGTAGCTAGCTCTCCTCCACTCTATTGGATAACTCAGAGATCCAGACCACTTCCATCCTGGGCTCTACCACCTCGGTATGAGGCTTTCAGGATTGCCTCAATAGTGGAAAGAGAGCTGGAGAGTTGTGCACCAGCGATTAAGTATTTCAGCGTGGAAAAGACACGTTACTTCTACTCACAGACTATTGGTCAGAACTTGTCCTACAGGCCAAGTTCCCTATAGCCGTTTTTGACTGTTGTCAGTGCCCCATGTCCTGATCAATTAAAGAGCTCCCTTTGAGGAGGCGTGTGCCTACGGTGGGGGAGAGGGCTGCCTCGTTACTTGGGTCAGATTGAGGCAAAAGAGATGGGGACCCCTGATTCTAGGCAGACCCAGATGGCTTTTAGATGCTTTTCCCCGAGGAGCTGACAGGAATAGCTGTCAGAATCCTAGCGTGCGGAAAAGCTCAACACACTGAATGTTAGTTTTGGCTCTGGCTCCCAAGCAAAGTGCTCAGCTCAAAGCTGTCACCATCGGTGCTTTGGCAGAAAACTGACCTCATATAAATGCCACTGGGCTTTGCAATGGCCTATTTCTACTGGGGTTTCTTCTCTCCTGAATACGTCACTCTTGAATCAAGTGACTAAAGCAGTTCCTCCTGGTTTTTCTTCTGTGTCTCCACTTGATAGAAACCAAGTAGTGACTCAGGGAGATGGCATGAGAGAGAGAGAGAGAGAGAGAGAGAGAGAGAGAGAGAGATATTCTAACTCATGTATTCACTTATTCAGTAAACATTTATTATACTCTGTGCTAGGCCCTTTGCCAGGCACTGGGGTTATGGAGATGAAAAACATAGCTAAGGGGGCGGGGGGAATGGTTTACAGACAAGAAAACAGGTCATTGGGATACTAGGTGATGAGGACATGTACAAAAAGCTGTGACAGGCAAAGGGGGGCATGGCAAGCCTTGCTCAGGGTGGTCAGGGATGGCTTTCCTGAGGAAGAGCCCTTTGAGTTGGGTCTCGAAGGATGAGTAGGAGTTGACAAGTTATAAGACATTCCCAGCTGAGGGAGTCTGGAGGGAAGGTGTAGGGGTACAAACATAGGATCAGTCTGAAGAAATGTGAACAGCAGGGTATGAGAGGAGGAGAGAATGTCTGGAAGCATGCGCAAGAGAAGAGAGAATGGAATGGTTCTCTATTATAACTCCATTGGACTCAAAGAAAAGAAGCCCAGACATGGACTAGTGAAGGGGACCAAAGTTTTGTCACTCCAACATATGCCTTTCGGGATATTGATTTTAAGCTGGTTATTAAGAAACAAAAGACCCAGCCCTAGCTGGTATGGCTCAGTGGATAGAGCGTAAGCCTGTAGACTGAAGGGTCCCGGGTTCAATTCCGGTCAAAAGCACATGCCCAGGTTGTGGGCTCTATCCCCAGTAGGGGGTGTGCAAGAGACAGCCAATCAATGGTTCTCTCTCGTCATTCATGTTTCTATCTCTCTCTCCTCTTCCTTCCTTTCTGAAATAAATTTATCTCAGAACGAACCTTGGGCTCTCCCCCTTACCTGCTTAAAGGAATTCAGATAGAAAAACTTGCTCAAAGGAAGCATCACCTTAGCAACACAGTATAAGCTGAATGTGGCAGACAGGGGGAAATCTAGCAATACCTGTTTCTTTCTGTGTCCTGTTGTTTTTGGGTGGGCCGCCAAGAATTTATCACGTTTGCTCTTTCTCATCTATGCGTAAACTGCCTGCTTTATCATGGAAATCTCAGATCCCTGTCTTTCTTTCCTTTGTCCAGAAAAGCATATAAACTTAACTGCCCAATGACTCCTTAGGTCTCATATTCTTTAAAAATATATTTTTTATTTAAGAATGTTTATTTATTGATTTTTAGAGAGCAAGAGAGAGAAAGAAATATTGATGTGAGAATGAAACATCTATCCATTGCTTCCTGCACGGCCCCTAACAAGGATTGAAACCACAACCTGTGCATGTGCCCTGAGCAGGAATTGAACCAGCAATCTTTTGGTTCATAGGACGATGCCCAACCAAGCCACACCAGCAAGGGCCATTGGTTGATTCTTGTATGGAGATCAAACCTGAAACTTAGATATATCAGGATGATACTCTAACCAACTGAGCTACCTGGCCAGGGATTGGTTCTCATATTCTTATGGCACCCCCATATATATATCTGTAATAAGTTTTGGACATTTTTCCCCTGTTAATCTGTCTTATATTAATTTGATTATTAGCCCAGCTACAAGAACTTAGAAGGCGGGAGGAAGGTAATTTTTTTATTTTACCCCACTACACCAGCCTAAGACAAAAGAGTGATCTTTAGCTCATGTAATCCTTGAGAAAGTACTATGGCAACTGGGCCCTTAGTCATGGGGATGGGATACCATGATTGATAGTCCCTACCTGGACCATATGGTTGAAGCAGGGGCAGGAGAAATTCTTGTGTTTTCACAGGTAGGAAGGGGCCAAACATGAGTAAGTGAAATATGAAATGTTCACCAGGGATAGGTTAAGACCAGATCACCAGGAGCTTTGAACACCAGTCTTTATTGTTAGATAGTTGGACATTGTGTGAACATTTTGCTCAAGGAGAGCCATATGAATAATGAAATTGGCCTATCTTTACTTGAGTTTTCTCTTGCCTTTCAAGGTTGCTCTGAAAGTGAATTTTAATCAGATGGTACCTGAATAGTGACTGGGCTCCAGCTCCCACCACTGGCCTTAGAAGTGACCTCTACCTGTTGTGACCCCTACTTTTCCCTCCAGATCGGGAGTGGTGAATGCCACGGAGCCTAGTCAGTCTGATCTGAGTTGTCTCCTGTCTCCTGGGTCTCTAGGCACTTCCTCCTTGCCACGTGCTCAGCGAATGACCTCCCATCCACCTGCCTCTGACCCCCAAATCCAAGTTCTATTTCTCTCCAAAGTACTTACAGAACCTCTTCCTGGTTCAGGCCTCTTTATCTCTTTTGACTGGACTTGGCCCCAGCTCCTCAATTAGCCTGTTTGTGAAGTCATCAGCTCATGTCAATACTTACTCAAAAAATGTCTGCAGTTCCCACTGTCAGCCTCATCTCCTTCTATGCATCTTGGAATTGAGCCATTTGAATTTTTAAAAAAAAATTTTTTTTTTTACTGATTTCAGAGAGGAAGGGAGAGGAAGAGAGAGATAGAAACATCAACGATGAGAGAGAATCATTGATTGGCTGCCTCCCACATGCCCCCCACTGGGGATCGAACCCACAACCCCAGCATGTGACCTCCTGGTTCATAGTTCGATGCTCAACCACTGAGCAACGCTGGCCGGGCCATTTGAGCTTCTTGATGTTATCTAAACATCTCACAATGATCAAACCCGACTCTTTGCAAATGCTGGTTTCTTTGCCTGTTATGCCCTTTCTATCCTGCTCTATTTGTTGTAATTCTATACATACTTGCAGGCTCATTTCCATGGCCACCCTCCCCCCACCTTTTACAGTCAGACTCATCTTTCTCCCTCTTTTGTGTTCCCAGGGCACCGTGTAGATAACTCTAGTGTTACATCTATTACAAGGATGACCACATAATTTACTGTCCAAACCCAGGACACTTGAGAATGAAAGGGAATGCTATTATCAGTTGTTCTGGTTCAAAAGGTATCATTTGATCTGTTCAGGCAAACTAGAAGGTACTATTACCCACCTCCATCCAACATTGTCATAAAACCTGGCACTTGGTACTTTCATTTATCTCATTCATATCTTTCAGCCCTTTGAGACAGTATTGTTATTCCTGTTTTTTAAAATATATTTTTATTGATTTCAGAGAGGAAGGAGGAGGGAAAGAGAGATAGAAACATCAATGATGAGAGAGAATCATTGATAGGCTGCCTCCTGCATGCCTCCTTCTGGGGATCGAGCCTGGACATGTGCCCTTGACTGGAATCAAACCTCGGACCCTTCAGTCCACAGGCCGACACTCTATCCACTGAGCCCAACCAGCTAGGACTGTTACTCCTATTTTTAAGATGAGAAGGTGGAGCCTCAAACGAGAGGAAACTTGTGGTCATAAAGCCAGAAGGCAGCAAAGCTAGCCTGGGAAGCCAGATCATTGGGTTCCAAATCTTGGACTCTGTTGACTCTATAAGTTAGTACTAGTATGTACCACTACACCTGACCTGTCCAATACTACAGAGTCTTATTGTCTAGGTTAGTCACTTGTAGTCCCTCCCAGATGAATGGGGGAATTAGAAATGGAGTCTTAATTATCCTGTACACTGCCCCATCCCAGGGCATGTTGGTTGGATAGATGACTTCTTGAGGACAGAACTATGTTTCAATTTAAAACCTATGTCCCCCTCCTGCACCTAATACCTAGCACAGGACTTGCTATGCATCTATTTATTATTAACATTTACCTACTATGTGCCTGGTAGTGTGTTGGTGATACAGCGATGAACAACATAGACAAAGGTCTCTGTTCTCATGGAACTTACAGTCCAGGTGTGGGGTAACCATACCAAACACAATCACAAATAAACAGTTACAAATCAGGATAAATGCCAAAGAAAAAAACTGGGTACTGAGGTTTAAGAAATATTTTGGAGGTAAATTTAGTACGTTGTAGTCATAAATTTGATGGCGGACAAGGAGAAGGCGAAGGCGATGACTGGGGTTTCTACTTAAAACAGAGATGGGGACACAAAGAAAGAGCAGTTTGGGGATTAATAAGGTCGGTTTGGAATGTGTGGGGCTTGAGGTATCTGTGGGATTTCTGCTTTAATCTTTTCCACCGCCAGCCAGGTTAATTGATTTTGTTCAAAACAGCAAGTTTGCGCGTGTAATAGAAACCTGCTTCAGCCCGACCAAACAAAGCTGGCGTGCCGGTAGCATGGTAGGAAAGGGGCCGGTGGGGGAAGGCAGAGGAGGACGGGGAAG